>NC_056728.1:949387126-949477126 GCF_019279795.1 Protopterus annectens
TGACTTATCTAGTGGACAACATGAGAAGTATTGTATCACTGTGACTCTGTATAAGGTAATGAGCTTGTCTAAAAATTGTTGAAGAGACTGAGGTATGTGTTTTGCACAAAGGGTTTACTTTTATCCCTAGCTACCACAACAATTTTTTCAAAGACACTAAAAGAGGTGTGTACTAGGAATTTGAACTGAAATGTTTTTTTGAGTGAACAGGAACAGTATTCTGATAGCAAAATTACAGCTTTCTGAAAAAAATGATTATTTGTTATCCCTGTCCTTCATCCAACAATAGAGACTTTTGGAAAAAAATGTGTGAGCAGGATACAAAAATAGTTAGAAACTCCATGGTCTAATCAACTGAAGCAAGTGAAATTTTACAATTGCAATACACATCAAACAGAAAAACTGGACATTAGATATAGATATATGATGGCTGACATGAAGGATCCATTGTTTATGGGTAATACTGAATTCGTCAGTAGAATGGTAAATCTGAATGATGCTGCTTCTTTTTATGGTCAGGATAGTCTCGTTTGTGAAAGTTATGTTTGATGTGATAGAGAAACTAACTGCTGTTAGTAAAGATCCTATATATCTTTTTGTTACTCTGGATATCAAATTACTCTATACTGTGATTCTCCAGGAATATGGGATATTCCAGAGCATAGAATTTGAGTTGTAAGGGTTGACAGACTGAAGAAAAGTTGTTTATGATACAGCATTTTTGTCTCTGATTTGGGAAAATAATGAAATAATCAGTTTGTAGTTCATAAACACTAGTTTTGCCTAACTCAGGAATAACAATGGGAGCCTATATGGCTCCAGTGTTTGCCAGTGTGTATGTGTCCTAGTGAGAAGAAGAGTATATCATCATGGAACTCATAAACAAAGACATTGGAAACCTCCTAACGTTGGACTCTACCCAGCTTGGATTTGTAAAGGGTAGATCATGTCTCCTAAAACTGGTAGACTTCTTTGAAACAGTTACCAAAGCCATAAACGGGGATAAGGTGTTCCACACAGCCTACCTAGACCTCACAAAGGCCTTTGATACTATCCCCCATTCAGGAATTATAGATAAACTCACTAACCTAAACATAAACCCCTATGTCACAAGATGGGTTGCCAACTGGCTCATGGACAGAACCTACACAGTGAGAGTTGCAGACTCCAGATCTGACTCCAAACCAGTGACTAGTGGAGTGCCCCAGGGTTCAGTCTTGGGACCTCTCCTGTTCTGTATCTACTTCTCCGAAGTGCAAGTGAACACAGAGGGATTATGGCTAGCCAAGTTTGCAGATGACTGCAAACTGGGTGCCATAATCGATTCCCCTGCTGACGTAGACATCCTGCAAAAGGACCTCACCAAGACAGATACCTGGTGCCAAAACTATGGCTTCAAGCTAAATGCCAAAAAATGCATTGTCATCCCCTTTGGTAAAAACTCAGTACTCATGAACTATCAAATAGGTGGCAATTCACTTAACACAATGAGTGTGATAAGAGACCTTGGGACCCAGGTGGATAGTAACCTCTCCTTTGATAATCACATCACCACAGTGGTCAGAAAATCCTTCTACGTGGCCCACCTTATCACAAAAGGGTTCACATCTAGAAAAAAATAAGTCATTGTCCCCCTCTGTTCATCATTTATTAGACCCCTCATTCAGTACAATGCCCCTTTTAGGATGTACCTCACAAGACACCTACAACAACTGGAGAGGACACAGAAGTACCTCACCAAGAGGATTACTGGCCTCAAAAAGATGCCTTATGCTCAAGTAACTCCAACTTTACTGGGTCACATATCGCCTACTCCAAGGTGATCTCTGTCTGACATACAAAGCCATGTTAAACCTAGAATTTTTGGACATACTCCACATAAAGAAATCACAATCTCTCCAAGCTACATGCTCTAGGGATCTAAACCTCACCAAAACAATAAACAGTACATGCTGGAGGGATAGATTATTGTCCCAGAGTCTTCCCATGCTCTGGAACAAAATTCCCATCTACGTCAAACAGAGCTCCTCATTAGCACTTTTCAGGAAAAACCTTGATGAGTGGATGGGTAATAGGAAATTTACTCCTGGGATCACTTTTGTGGCTCTACTTGATGGAGGGATAGGAAACTAATCTGCATGGGTGGTGAAAGCCAAGACACTTTTTGGCTAGATAGTACCTACCTATGAATCTATGAAACACTAACTACTCCTAGTTTTTCATATTGTTTCATTATATAATGAATCATGCATAAAGATACTAATTTATACTTCTTTAAAAATGAACTTAATTTTTTATGACATGAAGTCCTTGAACTCTACTCATGAATTTTAAGTGTAATTTCTTCAAAGTGAACTGCAGTCTTATTTTACTGAACATTTGTTTTAGTAACATCTCATTTTTATGACAAAGGTAAATGGGTCTGTGTTAGGGGCAGGAGTGTGTGTGAGATTGTCTGTGGGTTAGTGTTTGGTAAGAGAATGGTTTGTGTTGTGCTTATGTGTTATGTATGTTATGGCGTGGTATGGGAGTATGAGTGTGATTTAGTGCTACTGTTAAGGAAACCATTTTTTATAGGTAAGGTGCAGGATTGGTGTTAGGGTCAGGGATAAGTTAGGGTTAGCACATATGGATAAGTTGGAGCGGGGGAAGAAAGCATGTCCTTGCTCATATCCTCAAACTACCAAAGCACAAGTGCAATAAATAATTTGTCTTCCAGGGATAGAATATAGCAGACTAAAGAAAGTCTAGTAATGCTACTTCATGTCTATTAAACAGAAAAGCATAAAGAAATACAAAGAGTAGAGTACTCTTGGTTGCTAAAACTGGAAGGAACTTGGCTGTCTTTTGTGTTAAAAGTTTAGTGAGATGCATGAGAATTGCATGTGGATGTAACATATTGTATGGACTTAATTAATGTTGACACCAGTTTTAGGCTGTGTCCGATGGAAAAGATGAGATGGACTGTAGTTAAAGATATAAATGAAAATGGACCAGACACTGATGGGAATAAATTATTTCTGTGATTTATGCAATTTCATTTTCTATTTAAATGTTTTAATCTCATTGGTCATTTTACTGTCACATGATTGTTATGAAATTCCTGGTTCTGGAGAAGTCCCATTAGTGTATTAGGCACAAAAGTGCTTAACCGGGTTTTGCTTTGTTTATTTAACAAACCAATGTCAAGTTACCTCACTGAAGAAAATATTTGTTTGCTGGAGGAAGAAGTTTTTCAACATTTTATATCTCTCACCACACTATGTGGGCTTTTATATGTTTTGGTTATTTTCCTTGAGCTGCACGGACAGACAGTCAGCTTATACTTTCTAATGAAGTGCCCCATGTATAAGAATTGTACTACAGAGGTCATATGAAAATGTGTTTGTGCAATAAAGTTTGGCAATGTCAAAACAAATAATACATACACTTTATTCAGGTTGGTAAACACCGGCCTATACACTATCTGTGCTCAGTGTGTACAGAAAAGCAGCACGCACATCACCGGTGGCAAATGCAAGTAGAATAGCTGTCTCAGAAGAGTAGTACAAACCAGCAGTGTGAAACTTTAAAATTAAAAGAACATGAGCATGGTGACATTACATATCACTGACTTGAAATACAGTGTAGACAGCAACAAAAAATATTAACCCAGTCATTTAGTCAGTCTTCTGTGTAAGTATATTAACTAATTAATCAAGCAGTTAGAGATCCTTCTTAGACATGACATGAGCCTAATGGCAAAATACTCTTAAAACAAGGCTGATATCAAAACAGAAAAAACATTTCCAAATAATACAAATATATATACATTTTACTTTTTTATTTTATATAGTACAATACACACACACACACACACACACACACAAAGAGAAACAGAGATCGATCATCATTATCACCGCTTACCCCCTTTTTCCCAGTTTCTACATGGAGTTGGGTTGTCATATCAACTGGTACCATCTCTCTGTCAATTCAATGCCACTCTCCTACCTTCTTAAGTAGTCATGTCTGTTTTCTCAGGTCTTCTATCACACAGTCCATCTACCTCTTTGCTGGATGCCCTTGTTTCCTCTTACCGTCTTCATGTCTGTCCCAAATCTTCCTCACCAGATTGTTTCTGCACATGTGCCTGAGCAACTGTAATCTGTTCTCTTTGCCTTTCTCTGCAGTTTGAGCTACTTTGGCTTCTGCTCTGATGTCCTCATTTATTCATCTGTCCCACAGTGTGCATCCAACCACCCATCTCAAGCAATTCATCTTTATCACCTCTAGCTTCCTCAGCTGGTCTGCCTTCATTGACAAGTTTCTGTATCATACGGTAGTACTGGTTGCACCACTGTTTTGTGCACCTTACTTTTTGGCTAATTTGGCATCCTTCTGGCATACACTACCCCTGACACTCTGTGCTACTGAGCTACAGCCCCTCTGATTCTAGCATTGACCTCCTCATTCAGACTTCCCTTCTTTTCAACCACCAGTCCTAGATACTTAAAGCTGTTTACCTGTTCAGCTATTTTCCTTTCTATCTCAGTGTCTTTTGAGTTCTCCCATTTGCTGCCATTACAACTGTCTTATCTGTAATCATTCCCATCCTATGTGCCTTCAGTTTGCCATTCCATTCCCTATCCTTTGCTGAAGGTCTTGCTCAAAGTCTGCCTGTAATGCCACATTATCTACATACAGCAGCTTTGTTGATCTGTTTTACCTGTCCTGTTTGCTAATGTGGTCCTTCACCAGTATGAACAGCAGTGGGCTCAGAGCTGCAACCTGATGCACTCCCACTCCTAATGGGAACTCCACCGTGAGCTCAAATATTATTTGTACTTCAATCATTTGGTCCTTTTACATAGCCTGCACTAATTCTACCAATGTTTCTTGAACTTTGAACCACCACAGATCTGCTGAAATTGGCTTTCTTGGGACATTATGCTTTCTCTCCAAGTCTAGGAATACACAGTTGGAATCTTTCCTCAACTCTAGCTTCTTCTGAACTCTCTGTCTCACTGCAAACATTGTGCTGCATCCTGATCAGAATCCAAATCTCACATCTTACTTTCTTCTACCCTGTGTATTTGTTTATGAAGTACCCTGTCCAGAATATTCATGCAATGTGACAAGAGTTTGATACCTCTGTGCTGCCTACAGTTGTGGCTGCTCCCTTTGTTCTTGTACAGTGGCACTAGTATACTTATTCTCCAGTCATCTGGGATATGTCTTTCTCCCCATACTCCTTTGAGTACCCTCTGGAACCATTTCTCCCCATCTCACTCAACATGTTAATCACATCAACCATGACTTTATCTCAGTCTGATCAGATTGATATAATTATATATCTGTTTGGCAGTCCTGTGGTCAAAAGATTTTGTTACACAGAAAGAAAGCTGGCATTTTGATTGAAAATCAGATGATCTCTCATAGCAGCTTTTTCTTTCCTGTGTGAGATTGCAGTAAAGCAGGGAGTGGGGATTCTGCCATTTCCCCACATTAATACAATCCCAGAGATGGTATGTATAATTAGTGGGGGAGGGGGGTGTTTGTGTGCATGGAGAGAAAGTTGCCTAACCTGCACAAAGCATATTTAGGAAATTTATTTTTTCCAGTAGATATGTTTTCGAGCACCTGTAATTGATCAGGTAGCATTTGATATGCACCAATCTATCTATCTATTTATCTATCTATCTATCTATCTATCTATCTATCTATCTATCTATCTATCTATCTATCTAAAATCACACAGAAAAAGTTCCAGCAGACATTAATTTGTGAAAGGCATATAATTTTAATTCAACAAATGCAGTGACCCTATTAAACACAACACAAATCTTAGTGTGTGTGTGTGTGTGTGTGTGTGTGTGTGTGTGTGTGTGTGTGTGTGTGTGTATATATATATATATATATATATATATATATATATATATATATATATATATATACATACATACATGGGTCTGTTTCAGAACAGTGAAAGACCATATTACTGAAGATAATATCACTGAAACCTGACTTTCACGAATGACAAGAATGCCGAAGGATTTCACAGGGTAAGTAACTAGGTGGACGACATGGGGAAATTTGCCTTTTCCACACAGTAGTGCGATCCTGGAGTTGGCATCCCCCCCACCTGGGTGAGTTTGAGGTAATGTGATGTGGTTTGTTGTTAGATGGTGGTCAACTGGATACTTAGCCTGTGGAATATTTCGACAATCTGGTTGTTTGTGACAGTCAGATTTCGGTGATGTCATCTCGGTGATTTTGTTTTCGATAATGTGGCCTTTCAAACCCACATATTTAGTCAGAATTCTCATTATCTATCTATCTGTAGATCCCTTACATTTTACTGAGTATGCATTTTTTTATTAAATATAATGTGAGGATATTTTGATGGACATTTGTTTTATCAAATGTTTGTGCTGCCAAATATTCTAAATCAGGTAAGTGGATATGCATTTGGGGTGCGAGCGTGTGAGTGCATATGTTTGCAGGTTAAGGTTAAGAAAGAGGATAGATTTTGTGTGTGTGTGTGTGTGTGTGTGTGTGTGTGTGTGTGTGTGTGTGTGTGTGTGTGTGTGTGTGTGTGTGAGGGCGCAAGTGTTTGTGGGCTTGGTTTAGAGTTAGGTTTTTTTTATTTTATCTACATTTTGGTTATGGAGGTAGAGCACAGATGATACAATGACCAATTGCAGGCTGAAGGCAGTTTGCATGCAAGGAAGTAGCAACAAAAATGAATCCTTACATCACTAGGTGGGTTGCAAATTGGCTCACAGACAGGACCCACAGAGTGAAAGTTGTGGATTCCAAGTCAGACTGTCGATCAGTCACGAGTGGAGTCCCATAGGGCTCGGTCCAGGGCCCTCTCCTGTTTGGCATCTACTTCTCAGAAGTCCAGGCCAACACAGAAAGACTCTGGCTAACAAAGTTTGCTGACGACTGCAAGCTAGGCGTCATTATCAACTCCTCAAGTGATGCAGGCATCGTAAAAAAGGGCCTCTTTAAGACCAATGACTGGTGTTGGAACCATGGCCTGAAGCTTAACGCCACAAAATGCATTATCATCCCCATTGGAAAAAACTCCGTTCCCATGAATTACCAAATTGATTGGAGCCCACTGAACACTGAAGGGGCCATAAGAGATCTGGGTGACAAGGTCAACAGCCACCTCACCTTTGACCACCACATTGCCACTGTGGTCAGGAAGTCTTTCTATGTGGCACATCTTATAACCAAAGGTTTTGCATTCAGGAAGAAAGAGGTCATCTTTCCTCTCTACTCATCTCTCATTAGACCAATCATCGAATATAACACCCAGTTTGGCATGTACCTGAACAAACACCTACAACAGCTGGAGAGGCCACAAAAGTACCTCACAAGAAGGATCCTAGGCCTTAAACACATGTCCTGCATGGACAGACTCAAGAAACTTCAGCTGTTCTCAGTCTCTAATCATCTACTTAGAGGTGATCTCTGCTTGACTTACAAAGCCATGTCCGACTTAGCTCTGGTTGAAATGCTACACATAAAGAAATCCCAATTCCCCCATGCCACATGCTCCAGAACTCACAACCTCATTACCACAATTGACAGAACATGCTGGAGGGACAGGTTCATCTCCCAAAGACTGCCCATACTTTGGAATAGGCTTCCCATTCATGTCAAGCAGAGTACCTCATTGGCCCTTTTCAAGAGAAATCTTGACAAGTGGATGGGTAACAGAAAGTTCACTCCAGGGATCATTCCAGTTGTGCTACTGGCTATGGGCACTGTGAACTAACATTGGGTGGCACGGTGCCTGGGCAATTTTTTGGGGGCTATTGTTGTAAAGACTCCAGGGCCATTAGCCTAGTACACACCTATGAACAAATACAGGCAGTAGTGCAAAGACAAAGATAACACTAACTGATCAAAAAAAAAAAAGAGAGAGAGAGAGATATTATGTAGAAATTTTACATCATGCTGAGGTGTACTTGTACAAGTGTTCCAACCTTTTCACTCTGACAGTGAATCAACTCAGTTAAACAGCCTAACTGCCATCTTATAAGGAACAAGAAAAACTTAGACCCCCAAAACTTAATCTCCACCTTCAAACTCCACAATTGGTCTCCACTTAAGCACCTGCCCTTAGAAGAGGCTGTTCAGTATTTTAACTCAACATTCAGAAATATCTTAACATCCATGCACAACCTAGAACTATAAGAATAAAAGCCAAATTTGCTGCATGGCTAACTAAGGAAACCAGGGCACTACTAAAATCAAGAGATAAAGCCTGGGCACAATCCCTCAAAATCACAACCGAAGCTGCAATACAATCATACCGTTAACTCAGCAATAAGGGAAAAAGTTAAACAAGACAAGATTATGTCATAATATCCAAGTTAAACATCACAACAATCCACAAAAGAAATGGTCAGCTTTTAATAGAATTCTTCTACCAGGCAATCTTAGCACCAGCCCCCCCCCCCCGACTACCACTAACAATACTGACAACATAACCTCCCAGTTTAATAAATACTTTACAGAAACAATTTTAGCCATGTCAGATAACTGTAGCACCACTCCAGTCCCTCCTACATTTAATAATAATGATAATTGCTTTTCCTTTCAACTTGTCTCAACAGATTTAATAAAAAAACTGTCCAAAAAACTAAAATCTACATACCTAGCAGCTGACAAACTACCTACAGACTATCTTAAAGTTGCTGCATATACAATCACCTACCTTTCATCTATACTTATGAACAGATCCATCTCTAAACACCATGCCCCTGCTATATGCAAAACCTCCTATATTATCCCATTACATTAAGGGGGGTAAATCAACAGAATTGTGTAATTATCTGCCAATGGCCATACTCTCACCCCTGTCTAAAATTCTCAGGAGGTGTATACATACACAAATCATGGACTACCTGCTAACTATCAAATACTCAACATGGATTCCACCCCTGCCACAGCACTACCATTGCTCTAATGTCCTTCACTAATACTGTTAATCTTCATAGGAATAATGGCAAATTTATATCCTCATCTGTCGACTTTTCAAAAGCCTTTGACATGGTCTCACATAGCAAACTGATCAATGTACTAACTGAGCTAAATCTAAGTCAACCTATGCTTACATTGTTCCAAGAAGATGTAACTAAATGACAACAAGTCATTCAATGGCAGCATAACCTCTCTCCTCTTCTGCCTGGTACCATTGGAGTTCCACAAGGGTCAGTCCTGGGGCCCCTACTATTTTCATTATTTACTAACAAGCTCTGCACCTCAACACAGCAGGCCTCTGTCATTCAGTACGCTGATGATTCCACACTGATATGTGCAGCATCATGTCTATAACAACTGCTACTAATAGCGCAAGACTCTTTCTCAAAGGTGGAGGCATGGCTAACTAATTCTAAACCCCACTAAAATTAAACTCATGATTTTTCAACCTTCAAAGCATACTTTTCCCTTCTCCACTTTCAATATCCTGTCTTTGAATAACACAAGCATCTCACCCATAACTCAGACTAAGTTATTGGGAGTAGTTATTGATAGTAACTTAAAATTTGATATTCATATTGCACAAACTATAAAGAAAGTCCACAAAAAGTTCGGCACCCTATACAGAAACAGACAATTTCTTACTGATAATACAAAAGCAAGTATTACTCAAACACATCTTATCTCAACTCTTCTTTATGCCTCACCAACCTAAAGAAATCAGACTAAATTAGAATCATGTTACAATAAAATTGTCAGGTTTGCCACAGATTCACCATGTAGGCCACACCACTGCCTAGCACTCAAGAAACTTAATTGGTTAGAACTTCCCCAACTTTTGCTCTATAACCAACTCACTGCAGCCCATAACATTCTAAAACAACCAGAAAAGACCCCTTCCCTATAGAATTTTCTATTTCCTTACTCGGGTAATCACATGCTACAATCAAGTAACAA
This sequence comes from Protopterus annectens, assembly GCF_019279795.1. NCBI lineage: Eukaryota > Metazoa > Chordata > Ceratodontiformes > Protopteridae > Protopterus > Protopterus annectens. The sequence goes on from NC_056728.1 coordinate 949,397,063, forward strand.
ATCTCAATTGAAAGCAATTAAAGTCAGCAGTGCTGCAGGTGACTCCCTCTATGCAAACTGTATAGCCATAAACTGGAATAAACTCCCTTTGGACATAACAACTATTACAAACCTATTACACTTTAAAAAAATACTTAAAGCATACCTGCCTAAATCTTGGCTATGCTCATGCAATACCCCTGAGTACATAATATTTCTCACCCAAACCCAGACAGACATTTTCCAGCTCTGTACTTAAGTTACCAGAACTGAAGGCAAACTTCCTCAGTTTACAAATTATGTGTATACCTAAGTCGCTTAGTGATATGTAACCCATAATTATGTTATCTGACTGTATTTAATGTATGTAAATATGTGAGCCGCATTTCACATACTTATTGAGATATCTTATTGTAATATACTTTTGTAATGTGTGCATTTTTCTATTACTTATATATGTAAATATGACATTTTTTCACTTTATGGATGGTGTAGTGGTACAGCTGTTAGCATTGTCGCCTCACAGCAACAGGTTCTTCAGTTCGATTCTTGGCTGGGGTGCCTTCTGTGCAGAATCTGCATGTCCTCCCTTTATTCATGTTAGTTTTCTCTGGTTTCCTCTGATGTTACAAAGACATGTGTCTGGTGCATTTCTCCCCAGGAGTCTGCTGAAAATTGGGTCATTCCAAGTCAGACTTTACCGATAAACAAATGTTAAATAAATAAATTTATGTGGAGCTTTTCTCCCCAGGCCTCATCTGAAAAAGGAATTGTTTCCAGTTGGACTTTCCTGGTAAACAAATGTAAAATAAATAAATAAAGTGGAAAAGTGGAATCAGAGGAGTAGCAAGAAAAACCGACAAGATGGATTAACGCTGGAAATTTTAAGGGCTACACAGGTGTTTATATGACAAAGCAGGAGATAAGTAATGGGAAAGATATAGAGTCCAAGGGGACAGAGGGACCACTGAGAAGGGTAAATGTTGTAAGATAACAATGAGCAAGGAGAAAGTGATGCTTTGTTTATATTTACAGGAAGTGGAAACAGGGTGGTAAATGATAGATTATTGGTAGAAATGGAGTGACTTGTGAAGGCATAAACTTAGCACAGATCATGGTTTGTCAAGTGATATGTCCTGCATTCTGACATTTGCATTGTACTGCTGAAATGCATACTGGTTATACTAGGGTCTGAACTTAATGCAGTTGGTATACTCTGTGAGATTACGAGGAAGGGAATGTTGCAGTTTTTGGGACAAGTACAGACAAACTAGTAAAGATTAGGTAAAGGGCTAGATTACGTGTTGTGTGTGTGTGTGTGTGTGTGTGTGTGTGTGTGTGTGTGTGTGTGTGTGTGTGTGTGTGTGTGTGTGTGTGTGTAGTTTCAGCCAGAGCTATCTTATTTTGAGGTAGTGTTAGGGAACATTTTTTACAAAAGTAATGTGTAAGATTAGGGTTAGCACAAATTAATGAGGTGCTGCGGGGTGGGTGAAGGGTCTCAGTACAATGACTCTGAAATATTTTTGTCAATATTTTGTATTTGGCTTGTTGACATTTGAAACATTCCTCCTACAGTGATTTTACAGTGAATGACTGGTAAACATCTGCAAAATAAACATTATAACACTCAGTAGTATTTCACTGTGCATATGTAGGAAATTTCTAAATTGCATCTTTAAGCAGGTCATGTACTTACAAAATATAATGTCATGTCTGTTGGAGTAAAAGTAAAAAGTCAGTTAATGAACTTTCTCTTCTAAACAGATTAGATTTACTGTGTACGATCTCCTCTGACATTGTTGACACAAACACAGTCATGTGCTAAAACATCTGTACTGCCAATGTAGGATATGCCCAGACGTTCTTAGTAAACAAATGAAATCTGAGGAGCATATTGTAAACAAGCCTACCAGAAGACACAATATTCTTGACATGGTCCTTATAAATATAGCTGCTTCATGTGCTATTCATCTGGTAACCCAATCCCTAGTGGTCTGACTGGAAACTTATAATATTCACCTTCGGAATTTCACAAGTCCCTGAATTCAAGTATTATAAATGGAAAAGTCTCAGCCTCCTCTATGATGAGAAATTGAAATTCTGTTATGATTGCACTGACTCCAGCTTAGGCAGAACAGCTAGCTAAGTCAAGGAATTTGATGATAAGTCCATAGAAATAGCAATCCCTACTAGAGCTGAAATCATCAAAAGTTCAAAAATAAACTGGCCTGCTGGTCCACCAACATGAATAAGCTTTACAAAAAAAAAAGAAGGAAACTTCTTAAATTATACAGCAAATTTGAAATCTATCACATTAAAGAAGGTATTTAAAACTCTGCCAAGAAACTGCAAATCTTTATGAGGTCTACTAAGTCACCAACTTTGGTTTGCTTCTGTAGCTAAAGATAATTATAAATATTTTATTTTACTTCTGTTAGGAAGCAGAGTAGCAACATCCTACATTGCTTTGAACTTGCTCAAGATATCATATTAAACTCAGAGTCAAATGGTTTGACTATTTATTTACCAACAAATTCATTGCTAACATTATAAGGTTGATTGGAAGAATATATGAGGGATTGGAGGTGCAAATTAAAGTGGGTAGGGTCCTCTCCGATAATTTCTGCTTGAGCAGAAGAATCAGGCAAAGGTGTCCACTTTCCCATTTGTTGTTTGCAACTCAGAAATTCAAGGATATAATTGATATGGTAGTCAGGAAAAGCTGGCTCTGTTTGCAGATGATATTATTTTATACATAACAAAACCAGAAAGGGGCATTACAGTGTTGTGGAACATTCAAAGACAGTTTCAACTCTTCTCAGGTTACAAATTTAAATGAAGCTAAAACAAAGGCAATAGCAACAAATTATGTACCCACACACAAATTGGTCCAACAATATCCTTACTTATGGGGACATGATAAAATGAAGTATTTAGGAGTATGGATTAGAAATGACTCTGTTGTGGCAGCTAAGGATATGTGTGAAGAGACTAAAGAGAAGATAATGCAAAAACTGAGAAGCTGGAAGCTTTGTTATATGGATATGGATACTAACATACAAGCCATTAAAATGTTTTTAGTCCCTTTAGCCTTATTCACAGGTCAGAAAGCTGTGGATAGCAATTAAAAAGAGTTGAAAGATTGTATCTTCGAAGGGAAGACAGCAAGGGTCAAGTGGGATAAGCTGATTCTTCCAATAGAACAAGGCGGACTAGGCTTACCCAATTTGTAGGGGTATTTTAGAGAAACACAGTTAAGACTCTTATACATAGCACAGGCAGATAACTATAATTCAAAGTGGACAGGAATTATACTGATACAGGGAGGAAGCTCAACAAATAAGGAGAGATTGGTATTTTGGATGCAGACTGTTAAGGAGAACACAAAAATCATACAGAGTATTATATTCATAAAATAGCAGGAAGTATTCTAAGAACCAAACAGCACAAGAGTGGAGAAAAGAGATTTTGCCAATAGGGATGACTGCAGTCAGGGATACAGATAATAGGCAAGAGGGGGTTGGAATTCATTGGAGAAAACTGGGAAAGGAACCAAGGTATTGGGAGCAAATCATGAGAAAGGGAAAGGCAATACAATGGGAAGAGGCCAATAATTTGTTTGGACTGCAGAGTAGAGATTGCCTTCCCTATCAAGGATTGATATCAGAGTATAGGCAAAGAGAAAGAAATAGGGGGCTCCTAAATGAAAGACCAGCACTGGTAGAGTTTTTAATAGAATCTAGAACAGAAGCTGCTGTTAAAAAAGGAATAATTAGCAAAGCATATAAAATATTGCATGATAATTATAAGAACCAATCAGAGGATCTTAGAAAGGATTGGGAAGAGAGACTGAGTAAGCAATTCACAAAGAGACAATGTGGGGATATATGCATATCTCCCAAATATGCAACAACGTCTAGAAGATTTAGGATCTTTGCCTGGAAGTGTTTACATAGGTATTTTTATACCCCAAGTAGATTCCAGAGAATTTCCCCTCAGGTGGATAGCAAATGTTAGAGGTCTGACAGGCAAGAAAGAGGTGACTGGGAACATATTTTTTGGGAGTGTAATGAGCTGGCAGACTTTAGGGATTCCCTGCAGACTGCTCTGTAGGAGATGCTGGGTGAGCAGATTGGATTGACTAGGGAGATGATTTTTTTGACTTGTGATACAGAATCAGAATTACCTCGACATAGTAAAGCCTTGTGGAGTCTAATTATGGTGGCTGCCAAAAAACAATTACTAGAAAATGGAAATCAAAGTCTAGACCAGCTTTACTGGAAGTAGTGAATATAGTAACAGAGATAAACCAACTGGATTTCGTATCTTTAGAAAACAGAAGGAGCAAGCTACATAGGAAAACAATGGGAATTGTGGGAACAATATATCAGACCAGAAACAAGGTTTAAGAGGCAGGGTTTGAATGAGCCATATAATGCTTAATTGACAATGACTGGATGGATTATAAGTGATGTATAATGTTTGCATCTACAGTTGTTTCAGTGGTGTCTGTGATGCTATTTGCAGCTAAAGTGGTGTCATTTTGTTTGTTTTTCATAGGTTCATAGGTAGATACTAGGCTATCGGCATGGGGCCTAAATAAGCCTAGCCAAAATGGTTCCCTGGCTTTCGTCACCCAAGAAAATTATTTTCCTGTACCCCTGTCAAGCAGTGCCACAGAAGTGATCCCCGGGGTGAATTTTCTATTTCCCATCCAGTCGTCAAGATTTTTCTTAAAGAGAGCTTTGCTTGACATGAATGGGTAGTTTGTTCCAGAGTATGAGAAGTCTCTGGGACAGGAATCTATCCCTCCAGCATGTTCTGTTTATTGTGGTGACAAGGTTTAGGTCCCTGGAACATGTAGTTTGGAGAGATTGGGATTTCTTTAAGTGTAACATGTCCAACAGTTCTGGGTTTGACATAGCTTTGTATGTTAGGCAGATTGCCTATGTTATGTCATATGTAAAATTTTAATAAAGATGTTTGTTGGGGGAAAAAAAAAAACAAATTCATTGCTAACTTCACCCCTGCGATTACTCACTATAGTCCATAAATCTCAGAATCTGGTACCTTCCTTTTGTCACTAAGGGACATGTACTGAAGGCACTGAATAAGATCAAAACACTTCTCCATGGAGCCTGATGATATAGCCAGATGATTAATATGGAGTGCTAAACACACCCCCTGCTTAGCTACAGGTTTTGTCCTTGACAAGTTGTGCCCTGCAGTCATTATGCTCCTACATAAGGGTGGCCATACCACTGACTCTGGGAATTATAGACTTGTCAGCCTGACCAGCCTCATTTGCAAGATCATGGAATGTATTTTAAATTACTTAATTTCATATGATATTAAAAATCTTGTTCGAGTTGACTCTTGGCTGGATGGCTCTGTCAAGGGAGGATCCTGCCTATTAAATCTGATGATGATACCCATTTGTTAGTCAGGTTGACCCACTGGACACACAGCTCCTTTCCAGGGTGACCCAGAAACAATATCTGATTAAGTGACTTGCTCACAGTCACACATTAGGCAAATGAGGGTCTCAACCCCTATACCACAGGAACTATAGCTCATAGGCATAGCTGTCAGTGCTATTTGCCAGATTAAAATTGATTAAAGTCTTTGAGAAGGTCAGACAGGCAGTTGACAGTGGCCATACAGTGTTCAGGTCAGACAGGCAGTTGACAGTAGCCATACAGTGCTCACAGTGTGTCTAGACCTGGCCCGAGGAATTTGACAACATACCGCATCAGGCATCATAAGAAAGCTAAGTGATTTAAGTATAGACACCTGTCTGGTAAGATACATAGATGGAAAACTGGCTAAAAACAGTGCCCATACAATATAAGTTGCAGGTCCCTCATTATAAAGTATGAAGGAGACCAGTGGATTCACTAAGGGCTCAATGTTGGGACTTCTCTTTTTCAGAATTTACTTTTCTGGTCCACAGGCAGGGAGCTAAGACCTCTAGCTTACTAAATTTGCAAGCTGGGAGCTAATTCTAATTCATCCTCTGAAAATCAAACACTTCAGCAAGAATTTTTCGCAAACCCTTGATGTACTAAAAAATGAATAAAAATGAATTGCTAAAAATGCAGTATTCTCACATATGGTAGACAACCCCTATCCTCAGCACACTGTAATACTGTAATGTGAATTCATCACTACAAAATGAAAATGTAATTACGGAACTTGAATTGATAGCCCCCACCTTTTGATCATCATTTGACAACAGTAGTCAGGAAATCATTCTACTTGGCACAACTGATCACAAAGGGAATATCACCAACATCTAAGGAAGTCACCATTATCTTATATTCAGCATTGAGTAGGCAGTTATTGAGTATGGTGCCCCCGTTTGGATATACTTTGCTAGACATATTAAAAAAATAAAAGGGGCACAGAGGTTCCTAACCAAGATGACAGGTCTAAAGGTCCTGAACTACCAGGAGAGGCTGGCAAAAGTGTCCCTTTATTCAGTACCTCACACTCTTGAAGTGAAACTTATTCCTAGCTTATCACCATTGCAGACCTAGCTGTGCTGAATACTCTGTATTTCAACAAGCATATTATTTCCACTATCACTAGAAGCATGGACATACATCTTCACCAACAGTCAACCAAAACTTGGTGGAGAGGCAGATATATCACACAGTACCTTCCCACCCACCTCTGAAACAGACTTCCCCTACAGGTTAAACACTCTGATTCAAAGATATCCTTCTAATGGAACTTGGATGGTTCCCTCTCGAATTTAGACCAGGATTGACTGATATCATCCTCCTCAAGGAAAGGGTTACAGCCTGAAGGTGGATACTGGCAAGGAATGTACAATCCTATGACAAAGTTGCCTAGAAATATCTGAATCTATGAATTGCTAATGCAATGGGTAACCTTCAAAACATTACATCCTTAAACAAGTAAGATATAAAGCATATCAAAACACTCCCAGAAATATTCACCCTTTACTACCTGATGGAGGGGCGAGCCCCCACACCCCAATCTTTGTATATTGCAACTTTAAGTCCTTGTTTAGGCCTGCAGTAATTAAGCAAGAATCCATTACTGGGTTTGGGTAAATTCTGGGATACCCACACCCATAAGTGAATTATTGCTATTATACAATGAAATTATTTAAGAAATAAAACTATGACTTACCTTTCTTAAATAATTTCATTGTATAACAGCACTTTAGTGCTCTTCTGCTCCTCTACTCTGTAGTGATGTACTATGCATGTGTATGACACGTACATATGCATGCTTTCACACTACATCAGTAGACTGCAGTAGGGTAGACAGGGAGTTTGAAATCTGTGTGGTCAAAAAAAGATTTTACAAGGAATGTGACAAAAATATAAGGAAAGTCAGGGAACTCCTGCAAAATAGTGGATAGTTGAGAGAAAACGTGACCAGCAGTGCAATCGATAGTGCTGTCAGTAACTATATTTCTTAACTAGTTACAATTTTGTAAATGTTCCCTGTTTTTTCTGATATTTAACAGTCTATTTGTTAAAATATCTTCTGGATGGCAATAACAACCATATTCCAATAGAAAGCCTCCCACTCAAGAAGACTTAAGTGGCTGGACTTCTTTCTGTTGGGATATGCTAGATTTACAACAGGCACACTGAATGAGTGTCCAGTCAGTGTGCATGTTTTGGAATACTAATAACATTTTATTGTATAACATGGTATTTACTGTGCATGCTATTAGTACACATGCCTGAATTCTACCTAGTTTGAGCAGCTGTAGAATCTATTCAGAAACATAGGAAACATTTATATTAGTTTTCAGCTTTGAAGCAGTCATAGGTATATCTATTCCTGAAGTTTGTTGGCAGCTTTGAAATGCATTTTTTTGTCAATTGTTAAAATGATTCCCGACTTTTAAGTGTCAGGAAACCTTTAGAATTGGAAGGTACTTTATAAGGTATTATTTATGCTGAAAATTTAATGGCAAGAGTTGGGAAATAATTATGTAGTAGTTTACGTAAGAGATCCTAACAGAAGTGAGGCTGTGCAGGCACATATAGCCAGATGACATCAGTAAGAGTTGTACATTGATGCTCTGACTTTTGGGTGAGGAATATGGGTTTTAATGACTGTTGATTAAGTAAGTTGCACATTTTGATTGCGGTTAAAGCTATTTAATTTAGTTCATTCAAGCCTGGGAGTATGGACATTGATCACTAAGGTTGTCCTTGACTCAAGGGTGTTATGATTTGAAATAAAATAGCTTGATCTATGCTGTGCAGTTTCTCTATCAAATATGTACTCAGTTTGCTCCCAGAATGTGAATGAGAGGTCCAGCCAAATGCAGATATTTTTGCTTGTGGACATTTTTTTTTATAAAGATCTGTTGTGATAATGAAATCAGTGGAAGGATTTTTTTTTTTTTTGCTTTGCTTTGTTTGATTTGTATGGACAGATTTTGACATACTAACATAGCTTACCGGGTTGTGCCCTGTCATTGTAAGTGGAAATCTGTTTGTAATTGTTCACCAGAATGTTTGAGTGAGGGACCTAATCTGAACAGTAGTATGTTTTTGGCATATGAAGTCAGGACAGAGGTAGGGATAGTGTAGCTGAAGTAATGCCATTAACGAAGAGCGAGAACAATGGTGGACCCAATGTTGAACCATGGGGAGTCTTAATGAGAATGGTCTAAGTCCCAAAGGAGATTGCCAGATTGTATTTTATTTTTTTTTCAACCTAAAACACTAACAATTTTAGTTATGCTGCCAAATGACAGCCATGTATTATTCACTGTTGCCAAGGTACATGGCTGTCATCACTGTAACAAACCCTGACTGTGATACCAAGGTTGAAAAAAATAAGATAATCTAGTGTAACATTAAGACTGTGATGCCAAGATGTATAAGATTATATTACTCTAGCACATCATGACTATGTCCTGACTACATAGAAACTGCTTCTGTCCATTTTTAATTTCTCCAAATCTTTTGGGTTTCTAATACTATGATGGAAATGGGACACATTCCTAAGTCAAAGTACAATTAAAGTTCATGAAATGAAATGCCCAGTGTTGCCAAGGTACACATAAAACTAACATCACTGTAACAAACCCTGACTGTGATGCCAAGGTGTATAGAAAACTAAGATAATTTAGTGTAACATGACTGTGATGCCAAGGTGTATAGAAAGATTATATTACTCTAGCACATCATGACTATGATGCCAAGGTACATAGAAAAGTAACATTACTGTAGCACACCCTGACTGTGATAAAGCTGAGAGTAAAGGGATTGAGGATTTAATAGCACACCCAACACAACAGGAGCTATGAGCAAAAGAGAGTGACAAATGGCAGCTCTGTTATCTCAGGGGATGTAAGTGGGTTTTCACTGCAGAAGCAGAGTGCCTGTGAGGTGAAGGATTTAGTGTAGAAAGCTTAACCCAGGTTCTACTGAAAACAGCCTTGACATCTAGGGCCAAAGTCCAAGCTATAAACCAGTTTGGTCTTCCTGCCTTAATGTATAGTTTTGGAGTGACTGATTGGCCCCAAAAGGTGTTGTGTAGGTTGGACAGGAAAACAAGAAGGATGCTTCACAGTTATCAAATGATTTATAAAATCATTGCATACCAAGACTATATATTCCCTGTTCTGAAGGACGTATGGACCTCCTCGAAATTGATTACAGGTATAGATCTTCAGTTGTAGGACTGTATACATATCTGCTGACCCAAACATAGCAAAATTTTAAAACATGAAGAGATCAAGTCTAAGATGACTTCCCTGCTTAGTTTAGCAGAAGTGTATCAGCATCAGGCAGGAACTGAAATCAAACCACAAGTAGCTAAAACTCAGGCAGCAACTAAATCTGCTAAAAAAAAAAAAAAACTTAGAATGTAAGGTGAAGGATCAGATGAGAAGCCAAGAAATGTGGAAGATGCATAAATATATTTGTAAGTATATGAAACTCTTGGAACAACCTCGTGTTGATCAGGTCAAAAGCAGCAATGGTTAAGGAGAGGTGTATTTAAACCAAAAGACAAAATGTTAATATTGGTGGCCCAAGATGGTGGACTATGTACACATTGGTTTACCAAGTCCATTGAACATGTGGGAGAAACAGGTAGGTTTTGTAAAAAAGAATTGGGAACAGTTGCACACCTTGTTACTGGTTGTGATATACTAATGGCCAAAGGACTGTATACTGAAAGACATAATAATGCAGCAGGACTTGGATTGGGACTGTTGCACTGGGGATTGTGCAAACATTATAGTATTGAACTAGCTGAAAAACACTGGAAACATGAGCCACAAATTACAGAAAAATTATGAAGTTTGTATCACATGGGATCACACATTACCAACAGTTCAATAAATAGATGTGATAAACCCATATATAGTGGTCCATGAAAAGGAGACAAAAGTAGCATTGATCACTGAAATTGCTACACCCAGTGACTACAGTGTCTTATGCACAGAGAGACACAAAGTCATAAAATAGCAGGATTTTCAGGCTGAAACAAGGGAAAAGTGGAAGGATACCCAGACAGTTCCAATAGTAGTAGGACCAACAGTCTTATTAAAAAAGAATCTACAATCGTATTTAGGTATGTTACCAGTACGGATGGTGCAGTGGTGCAGCGGTAGCATTGTCGCCTCACAACAATAAGTTCTCCAGATTGATTCTCAGCTGGGAAGCCTTCTGTGTGGAGTCTGCATGTCCTCCCTGCATTCATGTGGGTTTCCTCTGGGTGCTCCAGTTTCCTCCCACGTACAAAAACATGTGTCCGCAGCATTTCTCCCCAGGTCTCTCCTGAAAATTAGCTTTGTTCCAAGTCGGACTTTAAACAAATGTTGAATAAATAAATAAATAAATAATGTAACCCCATATGAATTGCAGAAGGAGTCATTACTGGGCATTTCATTTCATGAACTTTAATTGTACTTTGACTTAGGAATGTGTCCCATTTCCATCATAGTATTAGAAACCCAAAAGATTTGGAGAAATTAAAAATGGACAGAAGCAGAGGGCCTACACACTGAAAGGCACAGTAGTGTGCAAGACTGTTGCATTGGAGATTGTGCAAACACTGCAGTATAGATGTAGCTGAGAAGCACTGGAAGTTTGAACCACAAAACATTACAGATAATGATGAAGTTTATATCACATGGGATCACCCATTACCAACAGCTCAGAAATCCAGATGTAGCAGTCCATGAAAAAAGAGACAAAAGTAGCATTGATCATTGAATAATGCTACAGCTAGCGTTTGCAGTGTCTGACATACAGAGTCACAAAGTCATAAAATATCAAGATTTGCAAGCAGAAATGATAGCAATGTGGAAAAAAGATAGCATACTATTTCAAATATAGTAAGAGCAATAGGTCTCTTAAAGAATTTACGGTTGTATTTACATATGCTGCACATCTAACTCCATATAAATTGCAGAAGGAGTCAGTTTCCTGAACTTTAATCATCCCCTGACTTAGGCATGGGGTCCATTCTTGTCATGGTATTAGAAACCCAAAAGACCTGGAGAAGATAAAGCAGTAGAGGCATCATTTGGAGGAGAGTAGAAGGTTTGTCTTAGTTGTATTGAGTTCTAACTGAACCTATGTGAAAACAGCATATTTTAAGACTGCATTTGAGGAAGGATCGTTACGAGGAGCGTGAGCATTTGCAATGTCCTATGTGGTCAGCATGTTGGAGTAGGCTGGGGAAGTAGAACCAAAACTTAAAAATTACAACCAACTACCAAAGCTGGTCACATGCTACTCTGTAGTTATCTCCTACTACTACCCCCCGTGAGCATAGCCGGCCTTAGGCATAGGCCAACTAAGTGGCCGCCTAGAGCGCCACTCTGGAAGGGGCACTTTTCCAGTATTTATGTGGTGTAGGTAGACCAGGATGGGGGCACCAGGTGGTGTGGTGGGGGGTGCCATGGAGCCCTTTTGCCTAGGGCACCAGTTGACATAAGGCCGCTCCTGCCCGTGAGGTTCCAAACTATGAAAGGTGGTCACATGCTACTCTGTGGTCATATCTTACTACCACCCCTGTGAGGTTTCCAGCTACCAAAGGTGGTCACATGCTGCTCTGCAGTCATCTGTTATGATCACCCCACCTCCCATGAGGTTCCCAACTACTGAAGATGGTCACATGCTGCTCTGTGGTCATGTCCTACTACCAACCCCCCATGAGGTTCCCAACTATCAAAGGTGGTCACATGCTGCTGTGTGGTCATCTCCTAGTACCACCCCCATGATGTTCCCAACTATCAAAGGTGGATACATGCTGCTCTGTGATTATCTCCTACTACCACCCCCATGAGATTCCCAACTACCAAAGATGGTCACATGCTGCTCTGTAGTTATCTCCTACAACTCCCCCCAAATGAGGTGAGCTGTAGTGATGCACTAGGTAGAAATGAGGAATGACAGGGCTAGATGTTCAAGCTGGATAAAGCAAATATGACAGGCAACCATTTAAAACTTGGTCTATGTATAGTGATAGGAAAGAAATACATTAGTTTAGTAGGATGCAAGGTTGGAAATAACAGCACTGCCTTTGAGTGTAAGTACTGGTCTAAGCATGATGCAATCAGTAACTATCAGTCTAGTCTGGAGTGCATCTAAGATGCAGCTACTTCTTTATCAGAAAAAAAAACACTGTTTTCATATCTTCCGCCTCTAAGGCCTACCTCTATACAATACAACCATCTGTTGTTAGAACAGGTTCAAAGTTAAATATGAGTTATCAGTCTGCAGACTTTTACTAGCTTATTCAATAATCTTAAGTCAGAGTCAAACCCTGCACCTTGTATCTGTGAGCTAAAGACCTTAACTATTATGAAAAGCATCCCTCTTAGTATATCTATTTTCTACTTCTGTCAAGAGTTTCATTTATAAGCTACCTCTATTGAAATACTATCTTGAAGTTTACTGTCAAATTCCATTTTTTTTCTACTATCATGAATGAAATGCACCCATATTCAGAGCTGAAATGAGTACTGCAAGTTCCTGTTTAGAAGGTGCCTGGCTAGATACAATCAGAACTGATTTTGTTCATTCTCCAGTGTTAAAGGCTTTTGAAGTAGTAATGCTTGTTTAATACTATGTCATGGCATGCTTACTATATAGAACTGAATTAAATTACTTAGGTTTCCTCTGTAAGAACAATGACACCAGCTTGCTGATGCCATCAGCATACAGCGAAGGCTATGGCATGTCAGGCCTGAAACTGTTTCGTTACACACACCATCAAATTCTGTCTCATGATTTTATGTGTTTCTGCCTCCACCAGTACAGGCAAGTTCCACACCAAATCCATTAACTTGAGCACTGAGACACAATTCTGAGTCACACTGTTTTGTTTCCCAAAATAGTCAGAAAAACACTCCTGCTACCCTTGTTTGCTCCTCATGTCTAAAACGATAAGAGAATTATGTACTTCAGCAAGCTTTAGTTTATATATTGTTTCTGATACATAACCAGACTCATGCAGTGGGCTCTATAGCCTTCTTTACATGTTTATTGATATGATCTGAGCTAAGATTCTCAAGCAGAAGGCTGATAAATCTTTTTGTTAGATTTTATTCACTGTCCTGCATTGCATGATATAGAAAGAGCAGTTCTTTTGCAAGGAAATTATCCAAGATTTGAAGTAAGGAAAAATAATATGCGATAGATATGAGATGTGCAGCTTATCCCTTAGGGCTGAACTCAGGGTTCATTACTTTATTGTACTGTGGCTCCAAATATTTTCTTTCTCACTGACATTTTTTCATGCTAAAGGCAAAGAATGCTTATCAATGGATTAGACACAGCTATCTGTATCTAATCCAGACAGATAGAATGAACCCCTGTAACAAGCAAATGAATATGGTTTCCAACACACCACACAAGTTTTTTGCCAGCTGTAATTGACTTCCAGACTCAGAAGACACATGTAACTCTATATGAATTGCAGGAGGAGTCAGTTTCCTGAACTTTAATCATCCCCTGACTTAGGCATGGGGTCCATTCTTGTCATGGTATTAGAAACCCAAAAGACCTGGAGAAGATAAAGCAGTAGAGGCATCATTTGGAGGAGAGTAGAAGGTTTGTCTTAGTTGTATTGAGTTCTAACTGAACCTATGTGAAAACAGCATATTTTAAGACTGCATTTGAGGAAGGATCGTTACGAGGAGCGTGAGCATTTGCAATGTCCTATGTGGTCAGCATGTTGGAGTAGGCTGGGGAAGTAGAACCAAAATTTAAAAATTACAACCAACTACCAAAGCTGGTCACATGCTACTCTGTAGTTATCTCCTACTACTACCCTCCGTGAGGTTCCAAACTATGAAAGGTGGTCACATGCTACTCTGTGGTCATATCTTACTACCACCCCTGTGAGGTTTCCAGCTACCAAAGGTGGTCACATGCTGCTCTGCAGTCATCTGTTATGATCACCCCACCTCCCATGAGGTTCCCAACTACTGAAGATGGTCACATGCTGCTCTGTGGTCATGACCTACTACCAACCCCCCGTGAGGTTCCCAACTATCAAAGGTGGTCACATGCTGCTGTGTGGTCATCTCCTAGTACCACCCCATGATGTTCCCAACTATCAAAGGTGGATACATGCTGCTCTGTAGTTATCTCCTACAACTCCCCCCAAATGAGGTGAGCTGTAGTGATGCACTAGGTAGAAATGAGGAATGACCGGGCTAGATGTTCAAGCTGGATAAAGCAAATATGACAGGCAACCATTTAAAACTTGGTCTATGTACAGTGATAGGAAAGAAATACATTAGTTTAGTAGGATGCAAGGTTGGAAATAACAGCACTGCCTTTGAGTGTAAGTATTGGTCTAAGCATGATGCAATCAGTAACTATCAGTCTAGTCTGGAGTGCATCTAAGATGCAGCTACTTCTTTATCAGAAAAAACACTGTTTTCACATCTTCCGCCTCTAAGGCCTACCGCTATACAATACAACCATCTGTTGTTAGAACAGGTTCAAAGTTAAATATGAGTTATCAGTCTGCAGACTTTTACTAGCTTATTCAATAATCTTAAGTCAGAGTCAAACCCTGCACCTTGTATCTGTGAGCTAAAGACCTTAACTATTATGAAAAGCATCCCTCTTAGTATATCTATTTTCTACTTCTGTCAAGAGTTTCATTTATAAGCTACCTCTATTGAAATACTATCTTGAAGTTTACTGTCAAATTCCATTTTTTCTACTATCATGAATGAAATGCACCCATATTCAGAGCTGTAATGAGTACTGCAGGTTCCTGTTTAGAAGGTGTCTGGCTAGATACAATCAGAACTGATTTTGTTCATTCTCCAGTGTTAAAGGCTTTTGAAGTAGCAATGCTTGTTTAATACTATGTCATGGCATGCTTACTATATAGAACTGAATTAAATTACTTAGGTTTCCTCTGTAAGAACAACGACACCAGCTTGCTGATGTCATCAGCATACAGCGAAGGCTATGGCATGTCAGGCCTGAAACTGTTTCGTTACACACACCATCAAATTCTGTCTCATGATTTTATGTGTTTCTGCCTCCACCAATACAGGCAAGTTCCACACCAAATCCATTAACTTGAGCACTGAGACACAATTCTGAGTCACACTGTTTTGTTTCCCAAAATAGTCAAAAACACTCCTGCTACCCTTGTTTGCTCCTTATGTCTAAAACGATAAGAGAATTATGTACTTCAGCAAGCTTTAGTTTATATATTGTTTCTGATACATAACCAGACTCATGCAGTGGTCTCTATAGCCTTCTTTACATGTTTATTGATATGATCTGAGCTAAGATTCTCAAGCAGAAGGCTGATAAATCTTTTTGTTAGATTTTATTCACTGTCCTGCATTGCATGATATAGAAAGAGCAGTTCTTTTGCAAGGAAATTATCCAAGATTTGAAGTAAGGAAAAATAATATGCGATAGATATGAGATGTGCAGCTTATCCCTTAGGGCTGAACTCAGGGTTCATTACTTTATTGTACTGTGGCTCCAAATATTTTCTTTCTCACTGAAATTTTTTCATGCTAAAGGCAAAGAATGCTTATCAATGGATTAGACACAGCTATCTGTATCTAATCCAGACAGATAGAATGAACCCCTGTAACAAGCAAATGAATATGGTTTCCAACACACCACACAAGTTTTTTGCCAGCTGTAATTGACTTCCAGACTCAGAAGACACATGTAACTCTATATGAATTGCAGGAGGAGTCAGTTTCCTGAACTTTAATCATCCCCTGACTTAGGCATGGGGTCCATTCTTGTCATGGTATTAGAAACCCAAAAGACCTGGAGAAGATAAAGCAGTAGAGGCATCATTTGGAGGAGAGTAGAAGGTTTGTCTTAGTTGTATTGAGTTCTAACTGAACCTATGTGAAAACAGCATATTTTAAGACTGCATTTGAGGAAGGATCGTTACGAGGAGCGTGAGCATTTGCAATGTCCTATGTGGTCAGCATGTTGGAGTAGGCTGGGGAAGTAGAACCAAAACTTAAAAATTACAACTAACTACCAAAGCTGGTCACATGCTACTCTGTAGTTATCTCCTACTACTACCCCCCGTGAGGTTCCAAACTATGAAAGGTGGTCACATGCTACTCTGTGGTCATATCTTACTACCACCCCTGTGAGGTTTCCAGCTACCAAAGGTGGTCACATGCTGCTCTGCAGTCATCTGTTATGATCACCCCACCTCCCATGAGGTTCCCAACTACTGAAGATGGTCACATGCTGCTCTGTGGTCATGACCTACTACCAACCCCCCGTGAGGTTCCCAACTATCAAAGGTGGTCACATGCTGCTGTGTGGTCATCTCCTAGTACCACCCCCATGATGTTCCCAACTATCAAAGGTGGATACATGCTGCTCTGTAGTTATCTCCTACAACTCCCCCCAAATGAGGTGAGCTGTAGTGATGCACTAGGTAGAAATGAGGAATGACCGGGCTAGATGTTCAAGCTGGATAAAGCAAATATGACAGGCAACCATTTAAAACTTGGTCTATGTACAGTGATAGGAAAGAAATACATTAGTTTAGTAGGATGCAAGGTTGGAAATAACAGCACTGCCTTTGAGTGTAAGTATTGGTCTAAGCATGATGCAATCAGTAACTATCAGTCTAGTCTGGAGTGCATCTAAGATGCAGCTACTTCTTTATCAGAAAAAAACACTGTTTTCACATCTTCCGCCTCTAAGGCCTACCGCTATACAATACAACCATCTGTTGTTAGAACAGGTTCAAAGTTAAATATGAGTTATCAGTCTGCAGACTTTTACTAGCTTATTCAATAATCTTAAGTCAGAGTCAAACCCTGCACCTTGTATCTGTGAGCTAAAGACCTTAACTATTATGAAAAGCATCCCTCTTAGTATATCTATTTTCTACTTCTGTCAAGAGTTTCATTTATAAGCTACCTCTATTGAAATACTATCTTGAAGTTTACTGTCAAATTCCATTTTTTTTCTACTATCATGAATGAAATGCACCCATATTCAGAGCTGTAATGAGTACTGCAGGTTCCTGTTTAGAAGGTGTCTGGCTAGATACAATCAGAACTGATTTTGTTCATTCTCCAGTGTTAAAGGCTTTTGAAGTAGCAATGCTTGTTTAATACTATGTCATGGCATGCTTACTATATAGAACTGAATTAAATTACTTAGGTTTCCTCTGTAAGAACAACGACACCAGCTTGCTGATGTCATCAGCATACAGCGAAGGCTATGGCATGTCAGGCCTGAAACTGTTTCGTTACACACACCATCAAATTCTGTCTCATGATTTTATGTGTTTCTGCCTCCACCAATACAGGCAAGTTCCACACCAAATCCATTAACTTGAGCACTGAGACACAATTCTGAGTCACACTGTTTTGTTTCCCAAAATAGTCAAAAAAACACTCCTGCTACCCTTGTTTGCTCCTTATGTCTAAAACGATAAGAGAATTATGTACTTCAGCAAGCTTTAGTTTATATATTGTTTCTGATACATAACCAGACTCATGCAGTGGTCTCTATAGCCTTCTTTACATGTTTATTGATATGATCTGAGCTAAGATTCTCAAGCAGAAGGCTGATAAATCTTTTTGTTAGATTTTATTCACTGTCCTGCATTGCATGATATAGAAAGAGCAGTTCTTTTGCAAGGAAATTATCCAAGATTTGAAGTAAGGAAAAATAATATGCGATAGATATGAGATGTGCAGCTTATCCCTTAGGGCTGAACTCAGGGTTCATTACTTTATTGTACTGTGGCTCCAAATATTTTCTTTCTCACTGAAATTTTTTCATGCTAAAGGCAAAGAATGCTTATCAATGGATTAGACACAGCTATCTGTATCTAATCCAGACAGATAGAATGAACCCCTGTAACAAGCAAATGAATATGGTTTCCAACACACCACACAAGTTTTTTGCCAGCTGTAATTGACTTCCAGACTCAGAAGACACATGTAACTCTATATGAATTGCAGGAGGAGTCAGTTTCCTGAACTTTAATCATCCCTGACTTAGGCATGGGGTCCATTCTTGTCATGGTATTAGAAACCCAAAAGACCTGGAGAAGATAAAGCAGTAGAGGCATCATTTGGAGGAGAGTAGAAGGTTTGTCTTAGTTGTATTGAGTTCTAACTGAACCTATGTGAAAACAGCATATTTTAAGACTGCATTTGAGGAAGGATCGTTCACGAGGGCGTGAGCATTTGCAATGTCCTATGTGGTCAGCATGTTGGAGTAGGCTGGGGAAGTAGAACCAAAACTTAAAAATTACAACCAACTACCAAAGCTGGTCACATGCTACTCTGTAGTTATCTCCTACTACTACCCTCCGTGAGGTTCCAAACTATGAAAGGTGGTCACATGCTACTCTGTGGTCATATCTTACTACCACCCCTGTGAGGTTTCCAGCTACCAAAGGTGGTCACATGCTGCTCTGCAGTCATCTGTTATGATCACCCCACCTCCCATGAGGTTCCCAACTACTGAAGATGGTCACATGCTGCTCTGTGGTCATGTCCTACTACCAACCCCCCATGAGGTTCCCAACTATCAAAGGTGGTCACATGCTGC
Organism: Protopterus annectens; assembly: GCF_019279795.1. NCBI lineage: Eukaryota > Metazoa > Chordata > Ceratodontiformes > Protopteridae > Protopterus > Protopterus annectens. Next base: position 949,416,103 of record NC_056728.1, read on the forward strand.
TGTGTGGTCATCTCCTAGTACCACCCCCCATGATGTTCCCAACTATCAAAGGTGGATACATGCTGCTCTGTAGTTATCTCCTACAACTCCCCCCAAATGAGGTGAGCTGTAGTGATGCACTAGGTAGAAATGAGGAATGACAGGGCTAGATGTTCAAGCTGGATAAAGCAAATATGACAGGCAACCATTTAAAACTTGGTCTATGTACAGTGATAGGAAAGAAATACATTAGTTTAGTAGGATGCAAGGTTGGAAATAACAGCACTGCCTTTGAGTGTAAGTATTGGTCTAAGCATGATGCAATCAGTAACTATCAGTCTAGTCTGGAGTGCATCTAAGATGCAGCTACTTCTTTATCAGAAAAAAAACACTGTTTTCACATCTTCCGCCTCTAAGGCCTACCGCTATACAATACAACCATCTGTTGTTAGAACAGGTTCAAAGTTAAATATGAGTTATCAGTCTGCAGACTTTTACTAGCTTATTCAATAATCTTAAGTCAGAGTCAAACCCTGCACCTTGTATCTGTGAGCTAAAGACCTTAACTATTATGAAAAGCATCCCTTTTAGTATATCTATTTTCTACTTCTGTCAAGAGTTTCATTTATAAGCTACCTCTATTGAAATGCTATCTTGAAGTTTACTGTCAAATTCCATTTTTTTTCTACTATCATGAATGAAATGCACCCATATTCAAAGCTGTAATGAGTACTGCAAGTTCCTGTTTAGAAGGTGTCTGGCTTGATACAATCAGAACTGATTTTGTTCATTCTCCAGTGTTAAATGCTTTTGAAGTAGTAATGCTTGTTTAATACTATGTCATGGCATGCTTACTATATAGAACTGAATTAAATTACTTAGGTTTCCTCTGTAAGAACAACGACACCAGCTTGCTGATGCCATCAGCATACAGCGAAGGCTATGGCATGTCAGGCCTGAAACTGTTTCGTTACACACACCATCAAATTCTGTCTCATGATTTTATGTGTTTCTGCCTCCACCAGTACAGGCAAGTTCCACACCAAATCCATTAACTTGAGCACTGAGACACAATTCTGAGTCACACTGTTTTGTTTCCCAAAATAGTCAGAAAAACGCTCCTGCTACCCTTGTTTGCTCCTTATGTCTAAAACGATAAGAGAATTATGTACTTCAGCAAGCTTTAGTTTATATATTGTTTCTGATACATAACCAGACTCATGCAGTGGGCTCTATAGCCTTCTTTACATGTTTATTGATATGATCTGAGCTAAGATTCTCAAGCAGAAGGCTGATAAATCTTTTTGTTAGATTTTATTCACTGTCCTGCATTGCATGATATAGAAAGAGCAGTTCTTTTGCAAGGAAATTATCCAAGATTTGAAGTAAGGAAAAATAATATGCGATAGATATGAGATGTGCAGCTTATCCCTTAGGGCTGAACTCAGGGTTCATTACTTTATTGTACTGTGGCTCCAAATATTTTCTTTCTCGCTGACATTTTTTCATGCTAAAGGCAAAGAATGCTTATCAATGGATTAGACACAGCTATCTGTATCTAATCCAGACAGATAGAATGAACCCCTGTAACAAGCAAATGAATATGGTTTCCAACACACCACACAAGTTTTTTGTCAGCTGTAATTGACTTCCAGACTCAGAAGACACCGTTTGCTTATTTCTTGGCTTAAGAAATCATCTGCCATAAATTCAGTAGAGAAGATCTACATTGTATTTCTAGACAAATCATGGGACTGGTGTGTGATTTACATGCGTTGCTATCCATGACAGTGTCAGCTGCATTTTATGTAGCCTAGTTCACCAGGCATAGATAATTGATCCCATTCAGAGTTAAGATGTACTATTAGCCATTAAGCATACAGCAATAGCGTAAGATAATGAATGGCTCAGATGAATGGTGATGATCTTTCACAGCTATTCAGGATCTGGTGTGCTTCAGTAAGCAAGACATGACATGAGCAAGGCCACTGGTGGCCTGAGCCATTACCCATTGTGTTGGAAAAAGTGCCTCACTACATCCATTAAAGTTGCCTAGGATAAACATTTCACTATAAACAAGTATCAGAATTCAGAGCCCTGGCATGTCTTGACTTTGCTTATAAAGAGCTGTCTGATCAAGATCTCTGTAAGTACGGTTGATTACACATGACAAGTGGGAAACACAATACATAAAATCTCATTTCTTGATGTGCTACTGCCCTAGTCCTCTACATTTTACAGCAATGTTTCAACATGAAATCTTATTATAAATGCAGTACTGAGCAAAAAATGTAACATTAAAATATATTTCAGAATTTACATAGTTGATAATGATATAGCTCCTTGCTCAGAGGTTTTCATAGTTAAATAAACTGCTGCTGTTAGAATAAAGTCACTACAAGATTAAAGAAAGATTTAGTTATTCAAGAGGTTGGAAGGCAGTTTTGTAAATAGTGTGAATCATTCTGTAAGCTGCTTCCATACTTAAGCACTATGTACATCTACCAAGAGTAGGCAGGCTTCATTATACGAAGCAATGAATAAATACATTGTAAGTGAAGATACACATAATAACATGGTAAAACCAAGAGAGATGTGTGATCCAGGTTTAATTTAAAAATTGTAAAAACAACTGCATTAATATACACACAAACTGAAACCTTTACTTTCTGAATGTCTTAAATTATGTTATTGAAAAGAACCTACTCATGACTATTACTGCAGTCATGAATCTGTAAATAACCTTTTCCCCAACTTGTAACTTTGTTTGCTTCTTTGCATTTGGAAATCCAGTACTGCTGAGTGAATGCTGCCTGTATGTGCTTATGAGCCAGATAAACACAATATAAGTAAATGCATAGATGAGTGCATACACATATATACCAACCCATATATCAAAGTTTCCAGTTTTAAATTAGGTATACAAGCATACAGTCCAATCACCACTAGCATGCAGCGTATTCCACAATCCCCCCCTCCCATTCATCCAATCTCGAGTAATTCAATGCGTGATCTTGCAGTTTTGAGCATATCCCTTCACTCTATGGACTTCCCAGCCTTTTGGGTTCAAAACCTTGTACCTGTTCATTTGTGCAGCCATAAAGGGATGATTCACATGGAAACAGGCTGATTGGCACGTGGAGCTGTCATACTTCAGCTGGCCAGTAAGAATCCCTACCTAGTGGAAGTGGCATGCAGTGACATCATAGTCACTCTTACAGTTGCATGTTATGTCCTAGATGTTTGCCACTCACCTTTCATAGAAGGGGAAACTGAAATATCCCTGATCTCCACCTGCATTCATACAACAATTGTAAAGTCCATTCCCTCTCCAAAGGATATGAGAGTTGGACATTGGCCACCTCATCCTATCTCTTAGATGAACCTTCCATGACAGTAGATCCTTTACCAAACAAAGGTTACCACAGTCACAGACAAATCCCTTTTCAAAAATGTAATAAATATCTGACCACTTCAGCTAATCATCTCTCTCTTTTTTTTTAATTTCTTCAAGTCTTTTAAGTTTCTAATACCACAACGGGAATGGACCCATTCCTTAGTCAAAATATGATTAACGTTCATGAAATTAGTATTGTTTCAATCTTTGATGTTAGCCAGAAGTGCTCTTTGCAGCACCCTCAGTTTGCCCAGTAATGACTCCTCCTGCAATTTGTACAGTGTTACACATTATCGGTAACATATCCAAGTATAATTGAAAATTCTTTTTTATAAGTCCGGTTGCTCCTACTACTATTGGAACTGTCTGGGTATCCTTCTAACACATTGCCCTCATTTCTGCCTGCAAATCCTGATATTTTATGACTTTGTGTCTCGTTATACAGAAGACACTGTAATCACTGGGTGTAGCAATTTCAATAACCAATACTACTTTTGTCTTCTACTCATAGACTACTATAACTGGTTTTCTAACATCTATTTTTTTGAAGTGTCGGTAATGGATAATCCCATCTGATATAAACTTCATCATTTTCTGATGTGCACACACACACACACATATATATATATATATATATATATATATATATATATATATAGTTCAGAAGCTCGAAATACTGAAATCTCGAATTTCAGTATTTCGAGCCCAAGAAGCTGAATCCACATAATAGTGAAAGTTTAGAAGCGTGAATACCAGAGGTTTTGAATTTCATGCTTCTAAAGTTCCGCAATGGTTATGTATTCAGGTAAGTGTGCATTTGTGTGTGTGTGTGTTAAGGGGTTTGGGTAGGGTCTGTGATGTGTTTTGTTGCTGTGATATGTGTGTGCAAAGAGAAAGTAGCTTGTGTGGTGGTGTTGTGTGTGTTTGTATGTAGTGCAACCTCGGAGTGAGAATATTTAAGTGGGGGGGTGTGGGGGGCAAAGCGTAGTAGAGTGATTGTGTGTGTTTGTGTGGTAGATGGTGTGTGTATGTGTGTGTGCGTGTGTATGTGTGTGTGTGTTTCTGTGTGTGTCAGTAAAACCACAAAATTCAAAACTTCTGGTATTCAAGGTTTTGAATTTTGTGGTTTTTAGTTTTTGTTGTTTTGTGGAATCCACTTCTTGGGCTCAAGATACTGAAATTTGAGATTTCAGTATTTTGAGCTTCTGAAGTGAATCTGCATACATATATATATATATATATATATATATATATATATATATATATATATATATATATATATATATATATATATATATAAAAAATATATATATGTGTGTGTGTGTGTGTGTGTGTGTGTGTGTGTGTATATATATATATATGTGTGTATGTATATATATATATATATATATATATATATATATATATATATATATATATATATATAGGAAAAAAAAAATATATATATATATATATATCTGGATCTACTTCATTACATTAAGTTACTAGATAATGTCAAGACCACAACGGCGAAAGATCAAAACACTGAAAACTCATAACACTCACCTTTATAAAACTGAACGCCATAACATCGAACTTCTCAATGCATAAGTTATGTTGCACCATCTCCAACTAAATAACATAAACTAAACATATACTGCAATACATGTTTATGCAGGCATCAAGCCCCCCTGCACCGCCCAACTCCCCATTACCCCTTACAACTTAAATATACCATCTCCAAAGTCGCAGTACAGTGGAGGAAAGGTAAATTTCCCGATCCCCACAGCACTATGATCTTCATACAACATATCCGCATAATTTATAAAATATGCATCTGTGCCTTGTAAAATATCTACACACTGCCAACACAACACATCCACTCTCAGTCACTCTTCCCAGCACCGCAAAGAACATTTACACCATCCCTTTTCAAAAAAAATAAATCCTACCATCAAGAAATAAATCTCTCTTACCCTTGTCTTCAACACTAGAACCACACAAGCTGACAAACTCCCATCACCATAACATGTAATGTCTGCCACGTCTCTTTACAACAATTAACAACTTCTTAAAGTAATACCTCACTATTTCAACTCAACAAAACACAAACATTATGGTTTTCGATGTTATGGGACTCAGTCTTATCAGCTTTCAGTGTTTTGATCTTTTGCAGTTGTGGTCGCAACATTTTAACACTCGATCATCTGGTAACTCGATGTATTGAAGTAGATCCAGCTATATCTATATATATATATATATATATATATATATATATATATATATATATATATATATATATATATACATACACACATCTTTACAAATACTGTATGGTAGCATACATTATATTGCACTGATCGTATCAAATAATATTTAACTTTTTACTAAGCATGCAATACGATCATTTTACATCAAAGTTTAATAAAATTCATATTTTCAGTCATTGTATTATGTTTAACTCCTCAACTAGCCATATATTTGGCTGATGTCTTCATTGGTTTTCCAAATGTTGAATATATATAGGACTGTTGTACTAACCTTCCCTTTGGTGCACTTGTTGTGTGAGACATTTTTTTACGCATGACTAATGAAGTCTCTGTCTCTGCATCAGTAGGCTGCCACAATAGTACTCATTATAATTGTTCTGGTTTTTCTTACTCAGATGTTTACAGCTCTTCCTGTATAGCTTTCCATCCACGGCATGAATATAACAGGTTCAGCTGCTTAAGCAACTACTTTAGATTCAGGCTCCAAAGAGGCAACAAACTGTCCCTGCTTTTCTTCTACTTTAAGTCTCGGAGCTTTCTGGAATTCTGTAATAGCATTTCCATCTTTTCTGATTTCTTTAAAGAATGCTGTTACTTAACACTGATTTTCATGCAATGGCAGCATAAGCAAAATAGGTAATCTGCAGACTTTGGATCCAAAAACTGGGGAAACTTTGTCCATACAGCCCAAAGCCATTGATGAGGAAAGGCATACAATGCCCCACCTGGTATCCTAAGGCCTTGATACAATACCCCACTAACCCATACATCAAAACTCATCAGCTTAAATGTCTTAAAACAGAACCCATACATCACAGATTGGTACGCCTATGTCAGACTCCAAAGCCTGTCACAGTGGGTGTCCCACAGGGCTCAGTCCTGGCCCACTCTGTTTGGCATCTACTTTCCGCCAAGTACAAGCAAAACTTGGAGGGTTATTACTGACAAAGTTTGGGTAGGAGGAGGAAACCTGGGCGCTCAAGATAGAAAAATAATACATCTGATACAGATAAGCTAGAAGGGTCACAGATATCCTGATAACTGGTGCCAGAGCAGAAACCAATATTAAATGCCAAAAATGCATAGTCATACTCCCCAAAAAAATGCAAACAAGCCCTTAAGAAAACACCAAATAGAGCTACCAAATAGAAGCACAGAAGAAGTTATCAGGAAGAGGGGACCCAGGTTGGGGGTAGTCTGTCATTCGATGACAGTAGAAGCTAAAGTTCTTAGGAAGACACCTCTTACATTGCCCATTTTTATCATGAAGGATTCAGGGATAGACATCTAGATCATAGAGTCAGGTACTCATCACTCATCAGCTCATCGATTGAGTAGGTACCCCATTCGAATGTATCTGACCCGTATCTTGCAGCAGCTGGAGAGGCCACAAAAGTTCCCCAAAAAGTCCTAAAGAAAAGGAAAATCAAAAATATGTCCCTATGCTGCCGACCGAAGAGCTCTATCTCAGCGCTAATCAGCACACGCAGAGGTGACCTTTGCCTAACATACAAGGCCATCACAAACCCAGGATTTGATGAATATGTCACCCAAAAACCTCAAAAAAATCAGGATCCACAAGGGTGAGAGACTTAACTTTTGGATACACGCTGACTGTAGGAAGCGGGGCGGTGGATAGATTCATCACCCACCAACTTTCATGCTGTGGAACAAAAAAATCGTACATGTGAGGCAGAGAGGCTTCGCTGGCCTTGTTCAAGAGAAATCTGACAATGGGGACCACAGATCTAGATATACCCCAACCCATAACCTCAGTGTGCTGTCGCTCGGGCAGAGTAAAAAATAATGGGTATAGTTCCCCATACTAAAGGTGGCGTGAAGCCACAAAACGATGGGCTAGGCTTGTAAATGCCCTCGGGCAGATAGCCTAGTATGAACCTATGAACCTATGAACCTATCTGTCTGTCTGACTGTTTATCTGTATTTATTTATTTATTTATTTTTGGCCCTTAGCCCACCCCAAAAGAAACAAAAGGCACATAGCCAGTGTGACTGTTTGTTTATGAAGCATTAGACAGCATAAAACCAACAACAACAACAACAACATTGGAACTCATGGAAACAGTCTGATATACTACCAAAGCAAATGTTATATCCCCAAATGATGGACAGCTATTACTAGTCGGCATAGTCCCTGCTTTTGCCAGCCTGCTTATCAAGCCAAACCATGTGGCATTATCCAATGTTCTCCAGCTACATTAATGACTATTTCTCTGCATGTAAGCCTGTCAATACTGAATCAAGAGGGCCAGGAAAGAAGGGGGTGATCCAGAGCGGGAAAGGCCATAATGTGCCACCTACCAGTCTACTGCTACAGGTTGTTCCCCCTCGTTTCCTGGCCTTACTTGTTTCATTTTTTTTATTTCATATTTTCTTTATTTTTTAAGCATGATCATACTAACTGCACAAATGTTCAGGCAAACCTGATGATAACTGCAAATTGAAAAAGTCAAGCCCAACCCAATGCAAATTAACTCCATCTGAACAGTAAAAAATGTGATCCCCTTCTGCTGTATCAGGGTGCTCAGTGACCTGACACCCCAGGCGTGGTACTGCTCTTACAGTTCTGTGATTCATGAATCTTTTAGTGAGTTTGAGAGTTGTTGGTTTCACTGCTCTTGCCCAGTATATACTTGGAATAACAGATGACCAAAGTGCCTTCATACTAGGGTAACAATAACAAAATTAAACCAGATCAGTGGTCATTAAAGCTAATAAACATGTATATGCACAAACCTGATGTAATTCCCTCCAAAATATAGGACAACAGAATATGTGTGTGTGTATTGTGTGTGTATGGGGGGGTGGCACATTGCTGAGCAAAAGCAAAGCCTGTAGCTGTCCATACATGTTGCCAAGACAAACCAGGAAAACCTTTCCAGGATACCACCCAAGCTGAAAGGCTGAGCCTGAGGTATGAACATTAGGGAAAAACCACTGCTCTGTTATGCGCTGGAGAAATAAATGAAATGTTCCAGTATCAACAGTGATCTAACACCTGAAAAACATCCAAAGTTCAGCAAAACAATGTATTCCATTTATCTAATATGACAGAATCCCTCTAGAAGACCACTTTGCCTGCACATTTTGCTTCAACTTACTGCCCTTGTGTGGCCATGTTAGTAGCCCTACCCATTCTAAAAGAGTGAGAACTGTAACCTCTAGTGGGTAAACCTCTCCTGCTTAATAAGTTGTCAAGCATAATTCCCACATACTGGGTGTAACCAACTGACCTGATGGAAACTTGACCACAAAATCATTTGCTGATTTATCTCTTTTCAGGTGGTGTAAAGCACAAACACAAATAATTTGGCAAGTGGTAAAGTACCCCGTCCAGTCAATCATAACCTGTTGCCCAACTTCACACTAGTCCATTTTTCACATAGCAATCCAAATCACCGCCTCTTCCTGAGTCAAGGTGATATATTTTCAGAGTTGTGACTGCAGAAGCTTGCTGACCTGAAAGGCACTGGCATAGAGCCACGAAAACATGTTTGCCCATATCACATATGGATGGCAATCTACAGCTATAGGTTCATAGGTGTGTACTAGGCTAAAAGCAACTGGGGCCTTTTTAAGCCTACTCATGCATCCCAAATCTCTGACAAGTTCTGGTACCCTTGATAAGTGTAAGCAGAGGCTTGGGAAATGAACCATTTACAGGCAACCTGTGTCCTTAAGAGATTTAGGTGCCAACCAGGGATGAATTTCCTTTTTTCTATCCAATTGTCCAAGTTAAACTTGAATTGGATTAGGGAAGAACTCTGCTTTACATAGATGGGGAGCCTGTTCCAGAGAAGAGGTAGCCTCTGGGACACATACCTGACTGTCCAGCAGGTCCTAATTATATCACAGGCAAGGTTTAAGTCTTCAGAATTGGTAATTCTGTTACTGTTTTTTGTGGATATGAAGGAGGTCCATCAGAGTGATGGGTCTAACAATACCTTATATGCCAGGCATAGATCTCCTCTCAATACCCCGTAGGAAGCAGAATAGAGGGATAGAGCCTTCAGGCAGTCTGCACTGGACATGCTACTTGCACCCCACATTCTTTTAGTGAGGAACCCCTGTGTATGTTCCGATTGTTGGAAGTACCTGTTAGATTCATACCAAAGGGGGACATTGTATTCAATGATAGGTCTGATGAATACTGAATACATAGGAGCGATTACCTCCTTGGACCTAGATACCACACCTTCGTTTATAACTTGCACAACATAAAATGATTTCCTCATTAGAGTAGACATTTGATGATCAAAGGCTAGATTACTGTCTCCTTGAGTCCCCAAGTCCCACACTACTGGGTTGACTCTTAGGGGTGTTCATCGGTTCATAGGTAGATACTAGGCTAGCTACCCTTCTGGGCTATTTAAGCCGAGTCAATTTTCCAAAGGCAAGAATCAAACCCTGTACCTTGTGTATAAGAGGTAATACTCCCCCAAAATGTGAACTGTTGGTTTGCATTGCATGTCAGTTTCTAGTGTATATATTAGTGGAAGTATTTATTTATTTATTTTTATTTATTTGTCCTTTGATAATCTGGTTGGTCCCACTAGCCTACTGGCCTATTTTCAGGGTAGACCTGAGGTGGTATTTATACTACTAGGGGAAACTTGGCCAGGACATCAGACAGTTCCCCTTTTCTTTTTTATAGGTGCCATAGAATCTTTTATATCCACCTGAGCTACCACCAACTCATGCATATGGGGCCTTGGTTCATACCTGTCAACTGTACAGATTTTCACAGAATGCCCAGATTTTTGCCTCATATTTTTGGTTAGTTTTTCATAAAATTGTGTTTTTTTTTTGACAAGTTAGTTGCAAATCATTGAAAACTGAAGTTAGAAAATAGTGAAAGATGTTTGAGTTTCAGACTTCAAACCCTTTAGAAAATTCATGCTAATGCAATACCTGTTAGTCTATCAAATTTCTAAGTCTGTAAGATCAATAGTTAAAAATTGTCCCTATTTATGGGCATTTGTCCCACTTGTATGTATGGCTTTGTCCAGATTTCTGGCTCTAAGAGGTTGAGAGGTATGCGCTTGGTTTAACATCTCATTCAAAAAGCAATACTCTCAAGAATGCAGCATTCCCCATGTGCAGCACTGCAGTATCAGTAGTCAGTCTACCTAATGCTCCTGCCAAACCCATAAGCTTCTGAACTAAAGGCAAGTATGCTATCTGTTGTACCACTGACACTGTGTGTTGTTAATATGATAGTTAACACAGGTGGATGACTTCTCGAAGGATACTGCTATGCATTTCTTGGTATTTAGTTTTAGTCCATGGCTCTGGCACCAGTTATTTGTCTATATCAGCCCTTCATGTAGAACATTACTATCAGTGGGGTATTCTAGGACTCCTAATTTGCAGTTTTCTGCAACTTTGGTCAGCCAGAGACCCTTGACATAAGCTTTGATTTCAGAAAAGTAGGTGCTAAAAGGAGACATTCCAGGACTAACCCTGAGGGATTTCCCTGGTGTATGGCATCTTTTTAGAGATGGAATCCCCAATTCTAACTTCCTTGGTCCTGTCTGTGAGCCAGCTGGCTATCCACTGGGTGACATGACACACATGTATAATATACTCCTAATATATGTATAATATACTCCTAATATAATCAAGCATGGTCCTGCTCTGCCAATAGGTCACCTCCCATCTCTAACTGCTTTTCTTAAATTACCCGAATCCTTGATAACCCTGCTAGTCTTCCAGTGATTCCTATAAACAAACAAACCAAAAAACCTGACTAACCAACTTATTACCGACAAATGGATGTAAAAAGAGCTAAATGGGAACCAACTAATTACCGACAAATGGATGTAAAAAGAGCTAACTGGGAACCAACTTATTACTGACAAATGGATATAGAAAGAGCTAACTGGGAACCAACTAATTACCAACAAATGGATGTAAAAAGAGCTAACTGGGAACCAACTAATTACCGACAAATGGATGTAAAAAGAGCTAACTGGGTCTCTCATCAAGTATCTGGTCAACACATACCACTTGACAAGAGGCACCAATGCTTCTCCAGGAGTTGCTCAGCAGAGTAACCATCATTCCTCTCCAATGAGTCCAATTTCTGGATGGATTGTTGAGGGACTTTGGTGTATATCTGTGCCCAGTTCCTGGAATATGGAAAGCTGAATCCAAAAAAAGACTATTGGCTATAGCATTGATCTTGACTGGGACATATCTGCCAGAAAGGTTAAGTTAATTCAGAGGTTATACAACACTAGCAGACTCAAAACCGACTGAACCCACTTGGATCTAGAGGTCTTTTTCACCAGGATCCTGACCACTATCTGATTATCTGAATGGAACAGCACTTTCTGATTCCTGAAGCACTTCTGCCAAAGTGCAGTAGTTAACCAGACTGACATAATTTCCAATAAAGTGATTTCTCTCCTTTTGCTTCTGACCACTTGGTAAGGCACAGGGAAGGGAACTGCTGACTGTCAAAAGAAGACCCAGCCTGTGGCTGTGTCTGCTGCTTCTGTGAATAGGCTTAGCATCTCTGGGGACATCTGGTCAATCTGCAAAACGAAGACCCATTGAAATCTGAATGGAAAACACACAAAAATTAAAAGTCATCTTTAGTATGCCTGGTGATCTTCACTCGGTACTTTTTGCGTCCCCCTTTTAATCCATTGGATTGGGACCTAAGAAAGGATCTGCCCAGAGCTACTGCTCAACTGGCAAAATTGAGAAGGCCACGAAAAATCAGCATAAGTAAACTGTAAAAAAATCCACAGAAGAATGCCAAAAAACAATTTAGGAACTGCAACAAAAATCCTTAAATAAAGATGAGCTCTTTCATCCCGTGACCTACAGGACTCTGTCAGATAATATTCTTGTTACTCATATTGGTTTAAATATCCCTCCTAACATCAAGTGATCTAAAAGCCATTTTTTTCTTTTCCCATTTAAAGTGACAAAAACCTGTACATAATTTCATTACAGAGACTTAATATAAAGTATCCATGTAAAAATATATGCAAAACAACTTAAAAATGCTTCTCATTTTCCTAAACCAGATAAAAAAATGTATATTTAACAAGACTTATAGGTAACAACATCGCATAGTATTGTAAAATGTTCTAAATTCATGCTATAAATTGTTCTTGCTAAATAGTGCCTTCAGTTTCAGAACAGAATGCATGTAATAGAAACTATTTGTTCAGACCCAGACAGTTGTTTGCGTTCAAGAGTAATTGCCAATACAATTCCCCTTTCTCAAGTAGCAGTGGCCAGGATCCTCCCCTATTATTCAAAGCCACCCTTTCCAACACTACAAATTTGAACTCGTGTACAGGATAGCTCAATATATGCTTATATAAGGCATTTGTTGTCCTTCCTTTTTGAATCTCTTAAGGATGATCATAAATATGTTCTTTCAGCATTACATTCAGGTTTTCCAGTGTAAAAACATGAGCATGATAGACAGAGACCTGTATATACAAAACCTTTACTTAAATAGTTGAATTTACCCTGGGCATGATATATTCACCCTTTAATCTCAAAATGTTCACCTGTTTTAATGAATTTACAATAATTGCAATGTCCACATTTAAACATATTATGTTCATTCCCAAATTCTATTAATATATTTTGAGGGTTTTCTAAAATATTTTAAGCTAGCACCCCTCCTGAATATTATAATGGGTTTATTCCCCATTTTTTGATCACCTCATCATCTTCCTTCATAATGGCCCAATTCTTCTCCAAAACCCATTTGACAGTGTCACTTTCTAAGCTGACTATAGTGAAAAATGAATTCCTGTAAGGGCTGCTATTGCAGTTCTCATGTCTGTTAAGGTTACTAGACACTACTCAAGTTCTCATTATTAAGTAATTGCTGTCACTTTTATTGAATACTTTGTGCATCAAATTATTAACCAATGGTATAGGATAACCTCTTTTTACAAACATTGTTTTTAATAAATTACATTTTTCAATAAAATGTGTGTCTCTCTAGTAATCATTTTAGCTGTCATTACAAACTGACCCTTTAGCACAACCCTTTTTTGTGGTAGAAGGTGTGCACTGGTGAAATGTAAAAATGTATTAGAGTATGTAGGCTTCCTATATATACGTGAGGTGTATGTTCTCTTAGTCATATCCTTCTCTACTAATACATCTGAATATGCAGTCATCATCTACTTGTGATGTGAACTTTACAAAATCAGTACAATTATTAATATATTCGATAAAGGGTTTAATCCTCTCCTTGCTGTCCTTCCAAACCAAAAAGATATCATCCAAATATCTTACATAAAGCCTGTAAGAATCACTGAAGTCACCCTCCAAAAGGAACTGATTTTCCCATTGTACCATAAATATATTAGTGAATAATGAGCCCATTACTACCCCTTCTTTTGTAAGTAAGTAACACCCCTCAATTATAATATAATTGCGTTTGAGTACTATTTAAGTTAGTTCTTCATTAAGGTATATGTTGTCATGCTCTACTTTTTTACCGAGGAGAAACTCCCTGAGCCACTTTGTGCCTATATCTTGGAGTATAACAGTATACAAGTCCTTTACATCCACTGGTATGAATGTGTCTGCCTCATTAACCTGAAGAAGGTTAATTATATTAAGAAAATCCCACAACTCTCTACAGACTTGTTTCTCATCCAGCAATAATTTCTTAATCATCTAATTCAAAAGCTTGGTACATACATTCACAACTGATCCTCTTGTATCTATGCTAGAGTACATCGGTGGATTGTCTAGTTGTTTATGAATTTTTGAACTCCATTTATTGTAGGTATTGTTGGCGTATTTATATATTTAAGGAATTAAATTCATCTGTAGAGATCCTACATTCTATAAACATATCATTTAGTTGTACTCTTATTCTATATAAGTATACTTGTTTTTATATAACTATTTACTAACCCAGTAAACAAATGGAAAATAAATAAAAATAAATATATTACATGCTATGTTCAATTTATTTATTGAAACAGATTTGTAAACATGTTCACTTGAAATAGGATCATAGGATCATAGGAAGTTACTAGGCTAACAGGCCTAACCAAGTTCTACCCTTATTTCCATAATCAGCACCTATTGCCCCTGCCCAAGAGGACACAAGGGGAATCCCTGGGGTGAATTTACAGCTACCCATCCAATTGTCCAGATTGTGTTTGAAGACGGTCAATGAGGTGCTGTGCTTGACATGAACTGGGAGTTTGTTCCAAAGGTGTGGTAACCTCTGGGAGACAAATCTGTCCCTCCAGCTGGTTCTATTAATGTCCCATACCAGGTTAAGGTCTTTAGAGTGAGTAACTCATGTGCCATTTGACTTGTAGATATGCAGCATTTACATTAAAGCAGGGTCGGAGATTACCTTATATGCAAGGCAGAGATTTCCTCTGCATTGTCTGTATGAAATAGAATAAAGTGACAGTGATTTCAGATGATCCACATAGTACAGATGCTAAAGACCTTGAATTTTCCTTGTGAGGAACCTCTGTGATATCTCCAATTGCTGTGGGTGCTTGGAAAGATGCATACCAAAAGGGGCATTGTACTCAGTTATTGGCCTGAAGAGGGAAGAGTACAGGGAGGTTATAATTTCTTTTTTTTTGAGGCAGTGCCCTTACTTATGAGATGGATGGTTCACTGGACATATTCAAAACTCAAGAACAGAAACAAATTCAGCCATTCCACGCTCTAGTGAAGGATGTTTCATGTCCAGCCTGGTAAGTATGTCACTTCTCTCTGGCATGAGAACAGGCCCAGGAAAAGTAGTTGTGTTTACAAAACATTGTTTACCCTTAAAGAACTGATCTGATGAGGCACTGAGTTCTTGCAGTAGAGTATTCTGATATACCAAATTTGTGAAATGACAATTTCCATAGCACTGCTTCAGCTTTTTTTCATGAGAATACTCACTATTTTGGTCATTTTCTCTAGTTGTTACTTTGATTGTAAACGAGTAGATTGGACATTAGATATAAATTCCACTCATGTACATATACTTGAATTGTTAACCTGACTATTGTAGATGTAAAATATGATGAAATCAAGTATCCCTTTTCTTAAGAATACCCATTAATGTGTTTATAATAATTGCTTTTGTTCTATCAGGGGCCCTGGAATAATAATCTACGTATATAAATTATATGGCTTGATCAAAGTGAATCATATCTGTACCTGCCCTTCTCAATGCATGTTTTACATGCAGTATCATGTGTCCATCAGTTTTACTCTTTCAGGGAACTTAGAATAATAATCTATGTTTGTAAGATATATGGCTTCTTCAAAGTGAGGCATATCTTCCTTTGGATTCTTATTATGGTACGCATTGCATATGGCCTATCTATGTTACATATACAGTCTGAGCTGGCATTCTGTCTGGTTTATTATCTATCTCTTTGTTTGTTGGTTGGTTACTATTCCCGGATGTGATTCTGTAATTGGTAGCTGTTAAATTAAACAAAGAATTTGAATTTTTTCTTCAACACCACTTTGTGTTTCCCTGGTAATATGCTTTGCTTCTCATACCTGGTGTATAAGTAAGAGGGAATGGTGACATCTGACATTGCCATTGTAGTGGATTAGTACAAGGGCATGGAGTAACAGAGGTAAGAATACCCATACCTAACCTGAGGTAACCATCTGAAAGATGAAAGGTATAGAAGAGGAGTGCCATGATCTTTACATTGGGAAGGGGAACAGAGAAAAATTTGACTGACCATTTGATATGGAAATGTCTATGTTAAATGACATTTTTGAAAGCTGTTATGATATATAGAGCAATAAAAATAACAAGGTTTTAAAAAATCTGCTATTTATGGCTCCAAGCCTAGTACGTTTCACTTTCGTGTCATAGTTTGTAGATTAACATTCATTGCGGTCTCAGTATTGTACAAATACTTTCAGAATAGAACTTTGCAAGGGTTTATCATGTTTTTCTACCTGAACTTCTTGCCAAACTTATAAAGTTAGCTCTGACTTCTTGTGTAGTTATCAAATGTAACCCTCAATATGAATGAGCTAAAAGTAGTTGTGTACAGCAAAGGAAAGAAGAACATACTGAATAACAAAGAAAGGATATTGTATAGCTGAATATAAGTTGAAAATAAACTGTACTTGGAAAAACTCCAACCTTTTAGCATGGAAACCATGGGCTGGCATAATGGTTTAAGGTCTTTACCTCACAGGACAAGGTGCAGGGTTTGATTCTGATCTCTGGTTATTGGCTATGTTTATAATAGTCTACAGATTGATTGCCCAGCATTGACCAATAAACCTTTTTGGGGGGTGGGTTTGGCATAATGGTCAAGGTCTTTTCGACACAGATACAATGTACAGGGTTTAATTCTCATCTCAGGTTATTGACTAGGCTTAAAATTGCCCTTCAGGGCAGTTAACCTAGTATTTACTTATGAACTCTTGTGAAGTTTATGGCATGGGTGATACTGGAGATAATTTATTTATTTATTTATTTTACATTTGTTGACCGGGCTAGTCCAGCTGGATACATATCCATTTTCAGCAGAGGCCCGGGGAGAAAAGCTCCTCGAGAGTACATAACAGTATTTTACTTAATTCAAAAGTAAACTAAAAACAATTCAAAGTTTAACAGGTGGAAGTAACATATATAGTTAAGCTAATTTAGTACATGAAAGAATATATTGGAGTAAGTAGTTAGGAAAAATAAGGAAATGTGTACAGTTCAAAACACATTTGATGTAGTATCTTATGCTAAGTATATATATTAACATAGTAGGGAGACAGAAAGTCATATTTTGATATAAAAGAGAGTCCAATAAATTGAAAGGAAGATATACTTCTGGTTATCATTAGGCAGTTAGAATATACAGTCAGTAAGATTTAGTACCTCAGTAAGAAGAAGACATGAGAGGTTAGTCTGGGTTCAGACAGGTGCACAGCCAATGAGATTTGAGGTAGGTTTTAAGCCTGCTTTTAAATTGTGTTAGTGAAGGTAGTGAGGTTAAGTCACTGGGAAGAGAGTTCCAGTTTTTACCTACGGTATTAGAGAACAGAGAGTCCCCTGCCTTATTGTAGGTTTTGTGTATTTGTACTAGTATTTTACTAGATGAGCGCAGGGTCTTAAGGTTGCGGTATGGGGTGATAAGGTTGGTAAGAATTGGTGTGTTGTTAGGCTGATACAGGATTTTATGGACAAATGTTAATTGTTTAAATAGAAGTAGATTGCGTAAGCCAGCCAAGATTGTGATAATTAATACAGTGATGGGTCCTAAATGGAGAGCCTGCTGCAAATCTCGCTATATTGTTGTAGGAGACGGACAGTTTGTTCATGTTGTTTTTTGAGAGGTTAGTATATATATAGGGGAGGCATAGAGGAGGGTAGAGAGTAAGTGGGTCTGGGCAATAGTAGATCTTGCTAGTGGGGTAAGAAAGGATTTGATTCTATATAGGGAGCCTAGTTTTTTGTTAACTGTTTTTATGGTGTTGTTAATGTGGTCTTCAAAGTTAAGGTTATTGTCAATCAGAACTCCTAGGAGTTTTGTGTTAGAATCGGGGGATATGATGGTTCCATTGTTAGATATGACAGTAAAGTGTAGAGATGTGGTCCTGTGGGTGGGGGTAAAAAGTAAAAGTTTGTTTTTTTTTAGGATTTAGGATGAGACACTGATGATGTAGCCATTCCTCAGCTGTGTTAAACACTTTTTGGGTGAGAGATTGAAGCTCTGCTGGAGTTGAGGCTGAGCTTATAAATGTGGAGTCGTCGGCATATTGAATTAAGGAAGCTTGAGGAATAACAGTATGCAGGTCATTGATAAAAATAGAGAATAGAAGTGGCCCAAGTATAGAGCCTTGGGGGACACCTAGTGCAATGGGAAGATGGGGAGATAGGTTGTTTCCCCACATAACTGCTTGTTGCCTATTGCCTAAGTAGGATTCAAACCATTGTATAGTAACAGTATCAAGGGATAGGTTTTTCAGTATGTTTATGAGAAGTTGGTGGTTAACCATGTCGAAGGCTTTGGAGAGATCAATAAAAAGGGCTGAGGATAGAGAGTTGTTATTGCGATTTTTATTTATACATTCGGAGAAGGATAAAAGGGCAGTAGCAGTACTGTGAAATGGCCTAAAGCCGTGTTGGCAGTTAGATAATAAGTTGTTATCTATAAGGTGTTTTAACAATTGCATATGAATGCATTTCTCCATGATCTTTGCCAGAGGAGATAGTATGTCAATTGGTCTGTAATTGGATAGTTCCCTAGAATTTCCACCCTTGTGAAGGGGGATAATGTGTGCAATCTTATAAATGGAAGGAATAGCACCCTCAGAGATTGTTCTGTTAATCAGAATGGAAACTGGGTAGGCTATGGCATTTGCTGCTTTTTGTAGATATTCTGCAGGAAGGAGGTCGGCTGCAGTGGTGGTAGGTTTTAGTTTTTGCAAAAGGGTTTGGATAAGGGATGTAGGGATGGGTTTGAGATGAAATGGGGGAGGTAAGGTGGTATTGTAGGGTGAAGGAGATGAGCTGTTGGGAGATAGTTGATTGGCAAGAGACTGAATGGTCTCAGTAAAGAAGGTATTAAAAGTACTTGCAATTTGCTTTGGATTGTCCTGATCAGCATCAACAGGTGGGGGAGTGACAGTACGGCCTGGGTGTAAGAGAGCATTTATACCTGCCCAGAATTTTTGGGGTTTACTTTGCTTGGTATTTTGGAGTTGAATGTAGTACTTTCTTTTATCTGACAATATTGCTTTTTTTGTCTCATTTCTTAGCTGTCTGAACTTTATGTGATCTTCTTGGTTTTTAGTAGTATGCCATTTGTTCCAGATTTTATTTCTGAGTAGCATTTTTTGTTTTGTCTCTTTTGAGAGCCAGGGGGCAGGTTTGTTTCTAGTTTTAATGGTCCTTTTTGGAGCATGGAGGTCAAGAATATTTAGGAATTTACTATTAAAGTAGCTTACCGCTTCCTCTAGGATTAGACTTTTGAGGGGTGACCAGTTGCATGCTCTAAGTTCATTTTGGAAAATATCAGGGTTAAAATTTTTATTACTCCTGATTGCTCTATAGGTAATTGGATTTGGGGTGTCAGTCTTGACTCTAATTATGAAGGTGAGAGCATGGTCACTTATATCCTCAGGGAGAGTTCCTACATGATAACTCTGTTGATGTCTGTTTATTAGTATCCA
This sequence comes from Protopterus annectens, assembly GCF_019279795.1. NCBI lineage: Eukaryota > Metazoa > Chordata > Ceratodontiformes > Protopteridae > Protopterus > Protopterus annectens. Next base: position 949,435,906 of record NC_056728.1, read on the forward strand.
GTCTTGGGTACTTTCAGTATTATTGTGTTTATTGGTCCTTGTGGGGGAACTTATAGTTTGAGTAAACCCATGTAGATTAAGATGGGTAGAGGGCGGATGAGAAGTACAGCTTTTCCAGTTAATATTAAAGTCTCCGAGTACTATTGTTTCTTGGGGATAGTTGGTTGATAGCCAATTCAGGATATTTTCAAGGATATTAGAGTTATGCCCTGGGGGAAGATAGACAGCAATAATATATATGGACTTATGGTTATTGAGTTGGATTTCACAGATATAGCTCTGTGAAACTTAACACTTTTGCTTGCATTTTTGACATCAAGGTACAAAAAAAATCCAATGCATAACCTTTGAGAAATTATGGTTTAACAGCACATTTTATGCCCACATTTGTGGAGCCTTGGAGTTTTATGATGAGATACCAAGCTAAAATAAATGGGCACACAAAATCATATAGTAATAGAACCATTTTTATTTTATTCATTTCGTTATGTTCTACCTGTGATGTGTCATTTTTGTGTGGTTGTTATTCAATTGTTTAGGTGTTTGTTTCATTTTCAAAAAAAGGACAGAAATAGTTTAGGCTCACTTGTGTTGCAGACATTTCCATTTCATCATATTTTAAGTGAAGATGTTTTGAACTTGCTGCTGGATGTCTAAACCTATCTGTCAATATCATACACAAATACAATCACGTGATTAAGTGGTGATTCTTCAATCTGGGCTATATCAAGGAATATTTGTTTATACCTGGTCTCTCCACATCTGACTCATCAGCCTTTGATAATGGGCATACCTTTCCCACTACAGCCACTCTCTGAGCCAGTTTCAGTAGAAACACACACACACACACACACACACACACACACACACACACACACACACACACACACACACACACACACACACACTTGCAGCTCCTGAATGTTTAACTGACTTGGCTAAGCAGAACATTCTGCAAATATAGTTCTACTATAACTAAAAAAGATTCACATTAGTCTTTTAAACAGTATAATTTGTGTGTTATTTGTAGGGGTGATGTATAACAGAGTTTGGATTCCCATTGCATGTTTGGGGACCCTAAGTCCAATCCTTGGAACAGGTCGAATTAAAGTGCAATTCTAAGGAAATATGCATTAACTGTAAAATTGCTGTATCATAGAGAATTCTCTTTTTCAATAGTCTTACATTTAGTATATACTAAGAAGCAGTAGGGGTGGATAATTAAACCCCCACATCACAGGTGTAGGCTGCTTGCTCCCTATGCAAAAAATAAATGTTTTTTGGTATACAGTGAGTTTTGCACTTCACTGTTATGTTTTCTGAATCAATTTATTTATTTTTTTGCAGTTTAGTGACTTGCAGTGAAGGGTGTTGGAATTCTGAATTCTGATCAGTAGATCTGTTTTGTTCCCTTGAGGCAATCATTAATGCAGCCATTAAGGGTAGTTTGAGAGAGGTTTTACTTTTGTGGCTCTACATCCCTATAAATATTCAGCTAAGCAGAGAAAGAGCAATATAAAATGAGCTAGCCATGCAGGTCATCCCTCACTTCCTCAAGGGACATTGCCAGCAAGCCTGAGCATGGGAAGTTGTTTCCCTAAGCTCCACTGTGAATATTTAACTTACCGATGTGCCACTAAGCAAACCCTAGTCACCTGAGCCATAGTCAGATCTCCATCCCTTTGCATCACAAATTCATCACTGTGTGAATCTGGAGAGCAGAATTACAAAAAGGACTCGGATTTAGCTGTCATCACGACATCACGTTTCCATCTCATGCATATGCCCAGCTGCTGCCAGGTTAGTTTTTAAAGTTCATTTTTCTCTTATTCCAGGCCCTAAACAATTTGGTTCCTACTTATTTAAAAGACCTTCTGGTATCTTATACTCTTGCATTGTGCATCAGTTCTGTTTGGAAAATTGGCAGAATATCATTTGCTTATCTTTGCTCCAGGCACCTGGAATTAGATAGTATATAAGCTTTTTTACTGTATTACTGTTCCTCCACTTGAACCACTGTTTAGTCTGCAGCAAATTTCCTGGTAGACTTTTGATACTCTGAAGCATTTTTTAGGGGATCCATTGTCATTTTTTTTGTATGTGATACAGTATACCTTTAAGAGTTACAGTAATATGGGATGTGAGTCACATGACATGGAGGGAATTCAACCCTTGTAATTAAAAGAGTAATCTACTAACTGTTGTTGTGTTACAGCAAGGTGTTGATAAAATGATTGTCATATAAGCACGCAAACCTCTGCAGACAAACTCTGTTTAATGTGACTCTTGGGAATGGTGCAATACCTGTCCAAGTTCTTGCAACAGTTGCCAGATATAACCATAATTTTAAGAATGGAATTTAGCAGGATACAGTCTGGACATGTCTAAAAGCTTTAAAACTACTGAAGAGACTAGTAACTACTCTGCCAAAGCTGACATGCTCGGATATAGCCTTGCCAACTATATTGCAAATTGCTGCCAGCCAGAAATGGCTAGGAGCAGTGCTACTTTAGAGGGCTGACCTACTGTGTTTACATGGGAAGCAGTGAGAACTTCGCAGACCGAGTATGTTCAAAGAAAGAAAGAAAGAAAGAAAGAAAGAAAGAAAGAAAGAAAGAAAGAAATGCTACTTATAATTTTGGGTTATTATTAAATTCATGACCACAAGCTCTTATAAGACTATTTTCAAGAATTCTGCACATAAAACTGCACCTTAGAGAGATTGGGGTTATCTGTTTAGACATGGAATATAAAAGTTCTGTAAAAATCAGTAAAGTTAAAGCATATAGTTAATACATTGAGTAGAGCCTGTGTAAGTAATTGCAGGCAAGAAATGCTGTGAAAAAACATGGAAATTCATAAGATTATGATTCCGTACTAGTTACAGCTGAAACTGAAAGCTGCTATGACATGTAATCTGATAAAACAGAAATGCTTTATTTTTTGTTTGATAACACTTTTGCTAACCCAAAGCAGTACTTAGCCACCTGCCCTGGTTTCCCATTCAAATTTCCTGGCTTCCCATTTTGCTTCTTACCAGAAACTCCTGGATATAAGCTGTTTTGTGGGAGGCCCACCTCCTCAGAGTCTCTACATTGTATTATATTGTTGACAAGAGCCTAGGGAGTGAGGTAACCTGGTGAAGATATGGGCTGAGGACCAGGAGCCATCATTCTTGTAATGGCTTGTCAAACTCTCCAAACCATTGCGCACTGCCTGTAATAGTGCCAACATGCTTAGCTTGCACTTCCACCTATCGAATGCTCAGTGTTGTGCCCCCAGATTAAAATGTTTGCCTGCTAGACTGCTGTTGTGCAGTACAGGTTTCACAGGTAACAATCCCTGTTTAAGTCCATCTAGCAAAATAAGAAAGCTGTCTGTCAGCTTCACTGCATTTCCCCAACTGACTCTAGCCGATGGTTGCATCTGTTCCTTTTCATGCGTTATCAGTTGTTAGACAGATATGAAGCCTTAACGCTATTGCTGTGGCTCACAAAATGCATTTGTTGTATCAGCCCACAATGTCAAGATGCCCAGACAGTGTGAAGCAACTTTCCCTGCTAATTAAGCTATACTATACATTCAGAGAGGAATTAGCCTGAGTACACAATCTCTCATTTAAAAGTGATAAAATAATGATTCCATCTCATCTAAGCAAAGCTAGACAAAGGTACACACAAATCACACTTGGAAATGCTTCTGTAAATTATGAGTGCAATAACTATCACATACTGGCCCAACACAGCATAATGGCAGATTTATGGAATCTGTGTGTACTTGCATACAGTTTATACAATTATACAAGGATATCTTATCTCTTATAAGTAGTGGGATGTTGCATACGTGGTATGAGATATAGTATATCTTTAAGAATTAGAGAAATGTAGGATGTAAGTCATGTGAAAGGAAGGTGTTCAGCACTTGTGAGTAATAGCTTAATGAAGAAGGTTTTGTGTGTCTTGTATTTCGTAGGCCTCCGTGCCCTAGCCTGATACAATAACTAATACATTGTCTTCTGCTGCAGATCAGTCCCCTGACCACCTCATGTGTTATATTTATAAATGATTTACTTAAAAGTACAGATTGGGCGATGCTTTTTATTTTCAGTAATATTTTATAATACATTATTTATAATTTAATCTATGTATTATTTATAAGTTCATAGGTTGGTACTAGGCTATTGGTCCTAGGGCCTATACAAGCCTAGCCATAACAATTCCCTGGATATTTCTTCCCACAATATTTACTTCTCTGGACCCCTGTCTAGCAGGGCGACTGACATGATCCCCGGGATGAATTTCCTATCTCCCATCCAATCATCAAAATTCCTTTTGAAGAGGGCCAAGGACATGTATGGGCAGTCTATTCCAGAGTATGGGGAGTCTCTGAGTCAGGAACCTATCCCTCCAACATGTTTTGTTCATTGTGATGACAAGGTTTAGATCCCTGGAGCGTGTGGCTCTGAGGGATTGGGATTTCTTTAAGTGGAGCATGTCCAAGAGCTCAGGGTTTGACATGGCCTTGTATGTTAAGCAGAGATCGCCTCTGAGTAGACGATATGCCACAGAGTATAGCTGGAGTTTTTTTAGACGGTCAGCATAGGGCATTTGCTTTAGGCCTGTGATTCTTTTAGTGAGGTATTTCTGTGGCCTTTCCAGCTGTTTCAGATGTCTTGTGAGGTACACACCCAAATGGGGCATTATACTCTATAATGGGTCTAATGAGGGATGAGTACAGTGGGACAATGACCTCCTTTTTTCTGGATGAAATGCCCTTAGTGATGAGGTGGGCCACATAGAAGGATTTCCTGACTGTTGTGGCGATGTGGTTATCGAAAGAGAGACCACTGTCCACCTGTGTCCCTAAGTATCTCATCACAATTTTGATGTTTAGTGTACTGCCACCTATATGGTAATTCATGGGCACATGTTTTTTTCCCAAAGGGGATAACTATACATTTCTTGGCATTAAGCTTGAGTCCATGGCACTGGCACCAGGCATCTGTTTCTGTAAGGCCCTTTTGTAGAATATCCACATCATTTGGGGATTCAGTAATGGCTCCCAGTTTGCAGTCATCTGCAAACTTTGTTAGCCAGAGTCCCTTAGTGTTGGCCTGTACTTCAGAGAAGTAGATGGCAAACAAGACCGGTCCCAGGACTGAACCCTGTGGTACTCCACTTGTCGCTTGCCTGGAGCTGGATTTGGAGTTGACTACATTTACAGTGTGGGTTCTGTCAGTAAGCCAGTTGGCAACCCATCGAGTGATGTATGGATTAATGCCCAGTTTAGTAAGTTTATCTTTGATTCCAGAGTGGGGGATGGTGTCAAAGGCTTTGGCAAGGTCCAGATAGGCTGTGTGGGCTGCCTTACCCTCGTCCACATCTCTGGAGACTGATTCGAAGAAGTCAATCAAGTTCAGGAGACAAGATCGGCCCTTCACAAACCCAAACTGGGTGGGGTCCAGTGTTTGAAGGTTGCCAATGTTTTGTTTATAAGTTCCATGATAATGCTTTTTGATCTACCTTTTAATCAAACTCTTATTTTCCTTTTATTTTTACATTAATGCCATTGTTATTTTCCTTTCATTTTGTATATTGCTTAAGTATTAAGTACTTTAATGCTCTAAACAATAATAATAAAAATAATACTAAAGTTATGTTCTTCATTGTCAAAACACCAACAAATAAAAGCACTGATAACACAAAAAGCACCCATTTTGTATTTTATTTATTTACATTTTTTGTTACTGGGGTTGTAATGAACATTGCATCAGAGTACAATTACTACAACACAAACAGAAAATAGAATACAAATGCACAATAACAATTGGTACAACAATGAGTTTTAGTATGTTATACATAAATTCAGTATGATAGCAATGTACAAAATAACATCCACAGAAGGCACTCCAGTCAAGGAAATATTTATTTAGCACTTTTGTCCAAAGACTTTGTCAGAATAAAATGCTAGCACTGTATTTTATACAAAAAAAATAGTTTAATCAGAGGTTATGCAAGTTGGATAGTTCACCAATAGAAAGAGAACAGAACGTTCAGCGTAATCATAGGGATACTGTAGGGGAGTTCAGTGTTAGTGTGATAAAGTAAACATGGAAGGGATCAGTGAAGGGTGAAGAATTCTTTACATACTTAGAAGGTGTTTGTATTGTAGTGATGGTTATAGAGATGTCACCGTACAGGGCAGTGAGAAGAAGTGATAAGGGATTTGAATAATTTTGTGACAGCACCTGTCTTATTACAGTTGTATTTACATTTCTCTTGCAGAAATTGTTTGAGTTGGCATTGAAAGTTAAGAGTATTCTGACATTCACAGATTCAAACGTTGTTACTAGGCTAACAACTACTATGGCTCTTACAAGCTCAGCCATGTATCCCAAACAATTTCATTCCTGAGTATCATGGTTGTCTATGCAGGGGTGGTGGAGGGTTGTTTTTTATTAGGGATGTGTAGGGCTATAATGACTTCCATATGTTTAAACCAGCTATTGTGCAGGAAGGACAAAGGTGAAGGTGTATCAGTCTACATCCAGAAGAGACTCACATCAAGGTTGGTAAAGCAATGTAATGCATTCTCCATGTCCAAATAACCATCAGAAAGCTCCCACACCATACATTAGCTAGGTACAAAACTCCGTCTGTGATACAACAAAGCCACCACACCTCTCTACAGGAAGTAGAATTACTCAGTGTTAAACCCAGTGCCATTTTACTAGATGATCTAAACTATCCAACTATACACTGGAAAACCTATAGTACCGCTAATGCACAAGCACAGAGACTCCTGGACATTGTTAATACAAACGCCCTGGAACAATTAGTCAGAGTACCCACTAGGAGGAATAACATACTGGATCTTGCCCTTACTAATATTGGAGCATCTTGCACCATCTCATGTGTATCTTCAGCACTTGTTAGGTCTGACCATAAAGCAGGCTCCTTCAAATAAATTTGAAACCAGAGATTTCTTCCACCTAATTTAGCTTTAGAAATGTCTTTAAGACAAACTACCTACTCCTAAGTGATACATTGGCAAGCTTCAATTCCCCACTAAACCCAGTTAACTCCACTGAAGACAGAGAAATGTATACCACCACACTGTACCAGCATGAAATAAATGTAGATGTATCCCACAGGAACAAGTGTAGTGCAAACCTCAGAAACAAACCCACATGATGAAATCATGTCAACAAGCTTTATAATAAAAGGAAAAGAATTTCAGCCAAAAGTAAGAAGAGTAATTCCCAGAATGTTATATCTTTGTCAGTGAAATAAACAAATAATTAAGAAGCCTAATAAAATCCTACAAAGCCGAGTTTGAGGCTAAAATAACTACCCATGCCAAAGACAATCATGAGGCATTTTTTACTTAAATTCGTAATCTCAAAAGCAAAATGCAGCAATGTGCTGAGTCAGTTGTGAATGATGTTACTTGCACTGAAGCTGAAGATACAGTGAACCTACTGGCTGATATATTTAGCACTAACTTTACCCCCATCTCTCCTCCATCTGTCCTTCAAGATATATCTGAAACTGGCTTGCCTCCAGCTATCACACAAGACCAGGTCCTAAAAGTGCTATCAGAAGCTAAAAATACTGCATTGATGGGTTCTGACAATATCTCTGGATATATCCTAAGTAACACGAAGCATGATTTAGCCACACCCTTAACTCCATATAGATTTTGTACCAAGTGAATGGAGAACAGCTATAGTCATTACCCTGCATAAGGAATAACCTTCCACAGACACAGGCAATTCTTCTTATTCTTCTTTTAGCTTTAGGAGTCACCACAGCGGATCACCCATCCCCTCATGATTGGCAGGGCAGTTTTACGGTGTCGAGTCGCCAGCCTGTGTCCAACCTTCCACAGAAGGCACACACACACACACACACACACACACACACACACACACACACACACACACACACTCACACCTAGGGACAATTTAGAGTGTCCAATCCACCTACATGTCTTTGGGATGTGGGAGGAAACTGGAGCACCTGGAGGAAACCCATGCGGCCACAGGGATGACATGCAGACTCCGCACAGAAGGCACCCCAGACAAGGATCAAACCAGAGAACCTACAGACACAGGCAATTACAGCCCCATAAGTCTAACCAGCCAATATGCAAAGCTTAGAAAGACTTATCATGGAACTAATCAATCGCAACATAGGGAACCCCCAAACACTGGACCTGTCTCACTTTGGATTTGTTAAGGTCAAGACATGCTTACTCCATCTGGTAGATTTTTCTGAAAAGGTCAGCAAAGCAGTGGATGAACTCAAAATAGTGCATAAGATAATACCTTGATCTGGCCAAAGCTTTTGTCACAATTCCCCATTCAGGCATGTTAGAAGAGTTAGATAAACTGGGAATAGATCCCTCTGCCACTTGATTTCTTCTGGCTCACAGATAGGAAGCAGAAAAATAAAAAAAAAGGATTGTTAACTCCATAAAGAGACCAGCCACCAGTCAATTCCCCTTGGGTTCTTTACCTGGGACCACTCCTGTTTGGCATCTACTTTTCTGAGGTAAAAGCAAATGCCAAAGGGCTTTGGCTGACTAAGTTTTCAATTGCTTGCAAGCTAGGAGCAGTCAGTGAATCCCCAAATGAATTTCTGTCCTGCAAGAAGGTTGTCCCAAATAAATAACTGGTGCCAACATTTTATTTTATTTATTTGCAGTTGGTTTACCAGGATAGTCCATTGGGCCAAAATGAACCAATTTTCAATGGAGTCCTGGAGAGAAAAGCTCCAAAACTAAATAGGTTACAGTAGGTTAATCATAGTAGTTATACAAATTATACTATTATACAAAAGTTAAAGATACAAGAAAAACAATTTCAAATAATACAGCAAAACTAGAATTAATACTGACTAGTGATGAAATTAATAGATAATACAGAGTAAAAGGAATATTGCATGAAAGTACTGAGAAATAATAAGATATTAGGAAGCATTGCATGAAAGTACTGAGAAATAATAACATGTTAGGTAGCAAACACTTAGGAGGTGTGGCCTGGTGCATTCTTTCCAAATAACATAGGAATAATAATATGTATGAGTTAGGGGTAAATAGTAAGAAAAAATGCAGGAGGAAAACAGGGAAAAGAAGGAAGATGGAAATTGCAAGTGTCAGTTATGTGGGGTGGGAGCAAGAACATTCACACTAGGATACTAGATGTGAATGAAGAGATCTTTTAAAAATAAAATGGTTGGGGGTGGTGTGAATGGATGGTGGTAGGGAGTTCCAAAGGCATGCAAGGCCATAAGACAGAAGATTTTTGCCTGGGGGACGAGTTGGTTTATATACTTCTAATAGATTTTGATTGTTGGACCTTAATACTCTATCAGGAAGGTGCATTTTAAAGGCTGATGAAAGGGAGGGACAGAGGGAAGGGTTGAAAATGAGCTTGTGTGCAAGAGTTAGTTGAGTGGATGTCAGATAACTGGGTATCTCCAGCCATTTTAGTTTTTGGAGAGAGGAACAGTGGTGGGTGGAGGACTTGTGGTTGGTAGCGAACTTGGCAATTTTGTTGTAGCAAGAGGAAAGTTGTGTTTTTAGAGAGGTCTGTAGATTAGTTAGGAGTGGAGCTCCACAGAGAAAGGAGGGGATAAGAAATGAGGTAGAGAGGGTGATTTTTGGTAGCAGGTGTAAGGTAATGATTTTGTCGGTAGAGCATACCTAGTTTTTGATGTTTTTTTTTTTTATATTTAGCTGTAGGTGAGAGTTGAATTTGAGCTGGCTATCAATTTGGACCCCAAGTAACTTGGTCTCTGACACCAGTTCCAGAGGTGAGTTATTTTGACTAGTGATAGAGAATGTGTTTTTATCGAAAGAGGTTAATTTGGAGGGGGTAAATAACATTAATCTGGTTTTAGAGGCATTGAGTGCTAGGTGATTTCTTTTTATCCATTGCTCGGTGGTTGTAAAAGCATCTTGAGTCAGTTTTAGGAGTGAGGGGATAGAAGTGGCAGAGCATATAATAGTAGAATCATCTGCATATTGGATGATGTCTGAGAATGGGATAGAGTTGCGGAAATCGTTTATAAATATATTAAAGAGAAGGGGACCCAGTATGGAGCCCTGGGGTACTCCAGTAGGGGTATTTAGAAATGAGGAGGTGGCCTTTTTCCATTTTACTGCTTGTTATCTGTTAGATAAGTAGCTGGAGAACCAGTTCAAAAAGGAGGGAGATAGGTTAAGTTTTGAGTGTTTAGTAGCAGGCTGTGAGAGATAGTGTCAAAGGCCTTAGAGAGGTCGAGTAGTAGGGTAGAAACAATTTGGCCAGAGTTGCGGGCTTTATTTACAGTTTCAAGGAAGGAGAGGAGGGCAGTCATAGTGCTATGATGTGGTCTGAATCCATGTTGTGTGGGAGTTAGTAGGTGATTATCTAAGAGATGTGGAAGGAGTTGTAGTTGAATACACTTTTCTAGGAGTTTAGAGATGGGGACAGGATAGCGATGGGGCGGAAATTAGTAACATTGTTATTGTTACCACCTTTATGTAAAGGTATGATAAAGGCCTTTTTCCAGATTTGGGGTACTATACATTCTTGGATAGAGCGGTTGATTAAAATGCTAATGGGGTAAGCGATTGCTTCAGCAGCTTTGCTAAGAAAGTAGGAAGGGATGTTATCAGGAGCATTAGTGCATGGCTTCAGTTTCAGAAGGAGTTTCTTTATAGTAGAAGTGGGTATAGGTTTGAATGAGAGAAAAGGAGAGTGTGAAGAGGGGGAATTAGGGGCAGATGAAGATAATGAAGTAGTTAGAGTAGGAGAAGGAGTGGAGAGACGAGAGTTAGTAGATGGGAATGAGGAAGTAGTATCAGTGCAGGGTAGAGTGTTGGTGGGGGAGGGTGGGGGAGTATTGGAGAATGTAGTGGTGTTAGAGAAAGATGATGTTAATTTGGAAATAGATTCAAAGAAAAAAAGAGTTAAATTGGGTAGCCAAATCTAGGTCAGGAGCGTTTGGGTCTGGGGTAGGGGTGTCCTGTTTGCTGGGGTTCGAATCCAGTCTAGAATACTGCCGCTAGAGAGGTTTTTTGAGGGGTGTGTTACAGAGTTGATTAGCTGTGAAAAATTGTAGAGGTTGATATTAAGAGGGTTTTTAGGAGACTGAATGGAGGCCCAGTTAATATTCATGTCTCCTAAGATTATTGTTTCATTGCTAATATTGTTGGAGAGCCAGGATAGGATATCTTCAAGTGTAGAAATATTATCCCCTGGGGGGATGTAGAGTGAGGCTATACATATGTGTTTATGTAGGTTAACTTGGAGTAATGTGAGGAGTAGTTCAGCGTTTGTAAAGTGTGGAATAGTTTTTTTATAGGGGGTAGCTGACAATGAGGATGAGTATAGGAGAGTTACTCCACCCCCTTTTTATGGGACCTGTCTTTTCTTATGATAGAGTAGTTTGGTGGAATAATTTCAGAACCTTTTATATGGGGTTTTAACCATGTTTCAGAGATAGTTAGGATGTCCAGTTTATTATGTATGAGCCAAACATGGAGGTTTGTGACTTTGTTTACTATACTTTGGGAGTTAAAAGAAGTAAATAAAATGGACTTGTCTGTAGTGGAAGATGTGGAGGGGCCTGGGTTGGGATGGATGTCACCTGATAATAGACTGGAAATTAGATGTAGGAGTGGATTAGTGAGGTAGTTGGACAGCTTAGCAAGTAGATTGGGTTCTATTGTGAATCTGAAGCATTTGCTAGTTACTATGGGGGTAAAATGTTTATGAGAGGTGATAAGTTTGTATGGGAAAAGTAGGAGGTTATTTATAGGATATAGATGTGGAGAAATAGTGTGTGAGTATGGTAGAGGGGAGTTAAGGTGGTTGGTAACATGGAGGGATTGTGAGTGGTATGAGTTAAGGGGTTGGGTGAAGTAGTAAAGATAGGATAAATTAAGAAGTAGTAGAAGTAAAAAGGGGATGAAAGAGGGTTTTGAAAGCATGATGAAATGGGGAGTATGTAGAGTTGAAATGTTGTTGATGAATTATATGTGGATATAAAGGAGATTTATGTATATAGGAGCTGGTAAGTACTGAAATAATAGTACAGGTGTTAGAATTGGAAGGGGTGTGGTTAGGGAGTGGGAGTAGAGGGAAAAGAGGAATCCTATTGGCTAGGTGGGATAGTCTTGGGAAGGTAATGAAGGTTAATTTGGGTGGGAAAAAGGGAGTGGTTGTTTTCAGAGAATATGTGATTGATTGGAGTAGAATGGTAGTGGGTGTGGTTATGGGGGAATATATGTAGAGGTGCTGGGGGTGGGTGGGAAATGGGGACAGGGTAGGGGAGCGGAGTGAGCCTGCAGGGCGAACGGAGCAGGTAGAACCAAAGAGGGCTGGAGAGGTTCGAGAGCCTATCAGTGGAGCGTTGCTTGCAGAGGGGTAAGTTTGCAGAATGGTAAGTAGAGGGGACCTGGATCTGTTGGGTAAGAGTGGGCTATGAGAATTTAGGAGAGAGAGTAAGAAAAAAAATGTTAGAGCTTAGAGTGGGCTAAAAGAGTATAGGAGATAGAGTGAGAAAAAGAAATGTTAGAGCTTGGAGAGAATACATGAAGTGAGTGAAGTGAAGTCTATTTTAGTGGGGGGGTGCCACCTAGTGGACAAATGCAGAAGTACATTTTAGTCCACTAGGATATTCTCTGGACCAAGTTGGACTGAAGGAAGAAGGGAGCTAGTGTAAGTAAGGGAACGGGATGAGGCAGAAGAGCAGAGAAACTGGAACAAGGGGGGTTAGGCTGCTGGCTTTCCTGGCAGGGAGAATACTAAAACAGCTAGCAAGGCTTAAACAGTAAGGTGATTAAAGGTTTAGCAGCAGATGCACATACTTCTTTAGATTCTTCTTGGTTCAATTTCCAAAAAAAGGGGATGAGGCAGCAGAGTTGTTACTATTGCTTGAGCAATTGGATGAGCTGTATTAATTTACTTAGGTCTAGGTGTCCACCCAGGCATAATCACAGGGTAAATCAGGGCAAAAAAGCTAGAAGACAGGAGAGAAAGTTGAGAGAGAAGTAGTATTTTAGTAATGTAAAACACACCTTGACTTCAAGTAGCAGTAATAGGCAGTTACTAAGCATGTATAAAAGTAAAATCCTCAAACATCATGTAGCAATGAGAAGAAAATAAATCAATCATATAAGCTAATAGTTTGTTGCAAGAGCAATTAACAAATAGCATGTAGAAGTGTTCAGTTTTACTCAATACTGCAAGTCGGTAAAACAGAGTAGGCTAGGAGCAGTGCAGTGTGCATTATACAGCCTCCAGATGACTACTTTGGGAGAGTAGCACACGTCTCTGTAATAAGCGAGTGGAAGTTGGCTTTAGGAGGGCACAATTAACAGATTCAAAAACGTCTTGAGCACTCAGTTTTACCGTTTGACCCACCAAATGGGCATAGCTCATTTAAGACAGAACAAAAGCTTTTCTGTTCTAAAACAGACTGATATACAAATAGGCACTCCAAAATAGACAGGGCAAATGTCGTAATACAATGTGCTCTACAACACTTGAGAAGATAACGTATCTCTGTAACATGCACGTGGAAGTTGGCGTTTACAAAAATAATAATTAGCCAACAAACTCCACAGTGTTTTTAGATTACATTAACCAATACTCTCATTAAAACTGCAGCTAATAGCCTTTAACAAAGAGAAAATCATCAATACACTCATCAAAAACTGCAGCTAATAGCTTTTAACAGAGATAAAAATCACCTAGCACACGGCGTGTACAAAACATTTAACTAGCAAACTCCACATCTTTTGTACAATACATTAACCAGTACACTCCACGGACAGCAAATAAAAGCTTTTAACAGACTACAATAATTAAGCACACCATTTATAGTGTAGAGTGCGTTGATGAAGGGACATACTCGATAACACCCTTATAGGGGAAAGCATATACAGATAGCAAGTACTAGCGACTCTATATCCAGCACACATCTACTGTATCAAATAACATTCAAGCACGACATGACAGTCCTTGTGCTTTCTCAGTAGAGAGTGCGATGGTATTAAGCCATAAAAAGCAACAATACAAAGTCATGGACTAAAACTCAAAGCCCCCCAAAAAAGAAGCATTATTGTGTCCTTTGGGAACTCATCTGTCCCAGGGAACTACCACATTAAAAATATTCCCTTGAGAGTTGACCCAGTTCATAATTTGGGAAATTATGTGGACAGTGACCTAACTTCTGACATATTGCACAATGGGATTGTGTCTAGAGCTAGGGATGTCACTGACCACCTTTCCTCAGCCTTCATTAAACCAGTCATTGAATATAATGCCCCCCTTGGCATGTATCTGTCCAGACACATGCAACAACTACAAAGCCCACAGAGATACCTTACTAAAAGGATACAAGGCCTAAACAGCTTGTCTTACATAGACCATCTCAAAGCCCTGTCACTGTACTTGATAGCCTACAGACTGCTAAGAGATGACCTGTGTCTGTATACAAGGCATTCTCTGACCTAATACTGGCATCAGAAATACTCCCATCTAGGGAGCTAAACCTCTTTTGCAACATCAAAAGAATGGTTTGGGGGGTCAGGTATATCTCACAGAGGATATTGCTGCTCTGGAACAGATTCTCCATCAAGATAAAGTTCATCCTTGTCCGTAATCAAGTGCAACTTGGATTTACAGATAAGAAACAAAAAATGCACCCTGTCCTAGTAATGGACAGAGGCTGATCCTAATTGCTTTATCCCATGCATGTTTCTTCTCAAATTATCTATGGTATGAATCTCAGTTATTCTCATTAGGGATAATATATAATTATCAACCATGGAGTGGGTAATGTCAACTCTAACCATATGCAATAGGTTAATTTGATCTCAAAAAGGGAAATAGTCTAGGCTTAAAATGGCCCAAAAGGGCAGCTAGCCAGGTATTTACCTATGTAACTAAGAGTTTGTATGGGGGGGGGTGTTAGTTAAGAAAATACTTCTGTAAGGGATATAAGGGTCAGGCTAGGGGTAAATTTATGATTTCCCATCTGGTTGTAAAGATTTTCATTTGAATATGATTAAGGATGAACTATGTTGTACATGGATGGGCAGCCTATTCCATAATGCGGAGATCCTATGGAACACATATCTGTTTCTCCAGCATGTTCTGTTTATGTCACCAAGTGAAATTCAGATCCTTGGATCTAGTGTTTCTGGTGCTGTTTGTTTTGTGCATGTGCAACAGATGCATCAGGGCTGGGACACCTGCAGCCCTGTAAGCCAGGTAAAAATCCCCTGTCAGCAGCTTGCAGGAACTGAATAAAGTCAGAGTGAGAACCTTTAGGCAATCAGTGTAGGACAGGGTATTCATGCCATGCATTCTCTTGGTGAGAAACCTTTGTAGGCGTTCCAACAGTTGCAAGTATCTGGTTTGGTACATGACAAAGTGGACATTGCACTCCTTGCTTCATAATGCATTTTTGGCATGGAGCTTTAGGCCATGACTTTGGCAACAGTCATCTGTCTGTGTTAAACCCTCTATCAGTCAAGATGTTGATGTCTTGGAGGCAATCTATAATAGCTCCCAATTTACATTCCTGAACTTGGTGAGACAGAGGCCTTAAATGTTACCCTTTACGTCCACGATGTAGATTCCAAACAGGAATGGGCCCAGGTCAGAGCCTTGGGATACTTTGCTGGTGACTGGTCTCTAGGTGGAGGTGGTCTCACTCATTCTGACTTCTTGGGTCCTGACTGTAAGCAAGCCAGAAATCCAGAGAACTATGAAGGGCTTTAGGCCTAGCTCAGAGAGCTTGTCAACAATGCCTGAGTGGGGTATTGTATCAAATGCCTTGGCTAGGTCAAGATAGGAAGTCATGTCATCTCTCTCAATTAAGTCTATTAGGTTAAATAGGCATCCTCTCTTAACAAACCAAATTAAGATGGGTCCAGTATAGGTTGCCAGTGTGTTTGTTTATAATTTCCATGATGCCTTGTTCTATGACTTTACAGACTGATGAGTCTGTAGTTCCTTAGGTCATTTGATGGTCCACCTTTGTGTAGGGGAATGACTGATGCAGTCCTCAATTCATTTGGAGTATAACCTGTTTCAAGGTTATAGTTAAAGATTGCCTCTAATGATCTTGATAGGTCATGTCTTAGACTGCTCAGGAGGCAAATGGAGATATTATCAAGACCCATGGATGTGATGTTCTTAGCTTTAGCGAATGCTGCCAGCACCTGGTCCCTGCTAATAGGTGTGAGTAGTATGTTGGAGGGCATTTCACCTGGTGGAGCTGGGGGGGGGGGGGGGGTTGAAGTTTGAGCTGAATTTATAAGCCACTAAATTTGCTATGCCACCCTGATCAATGTGAAGGTGGTACTGCTCACCACCAGTTCAGCGCACTGCTGTGTGTTATCCTCAATGACCTGGACATAGCTGAAGAAGGCTTTGTGATTATTCTCAGACTACAGGTCTATCAGGACCTTGTATCTGGCCTTGTTGGAGATAATTAGACCACTTTTTTTCTTGTTTAGTTGTATAAAAGAGCACTTGTCTTTCAGGGAGTCACTCTTGTTGATTTTGGCCATATGTTTTCTTTTAGTTTTATAGGTTCATAGGAGATTACTAGGCTAATGGCTCAAGAGCCCTTACAAGCCGAACCATTATTACCAGATTTTACCCAATTTCCAGTCCGTAAGGGCTAGAGTATGGCTTAGGTCAGCACATATGCCTTTGAGTACTTTACAGACTGCCCCAGGTGTGAATTTGCAGTTAACCATCCATTGATACAAGCTGCATTTGAAGAGGGTCAGGGAAGGGCTCTGCTTTACATGAACCTGAAACCTTTTCCAGAGAATGGATAATCTCTGAGACATACAGCATATGTGTCTCTCCAGCATGTTTTATTCATGTCTCAGACCAGGTTTAGATCCTTGAATCTGGTATTTCTTGTGCAGTTTGTCTTGTGAATGTGTAACAGTTCCATCAAGCATAGAGTGGGAGACAGAGGAGAAGGTACAGGACTTTTGGTTGATGTGCATAGGATATGTTGTTTACACCCTGTATTTTTTTTTGTAAGGAACCTCTGAGGCTGCTCCAGTTGTTGCAAGTGCATGATCAAGTTAATGTCGAAAGGTGTATTATATTTGATTATAGGTCTGATGAGGGCTGAGTACAGTGGTACTATAACTTCCATGGATCCGGATGCCATGCCTTTACATATAAGCTGTGCCACATAGAAGGATTTCCTCAGCACTGTAGACACATGGTGGCCAAAGTTCAGGCCACTGTCTATCTGTGTACCTAAATCTCTCACCTCTAGGTTCAGTCTTAGAGGTGTGCTATTAATATTGTAGTTTACGGGGGTATTTGATTTTCCAAAGGGTATAATTATGCATTTTTTACTATATACCATGTTTAGGTGAGGATTCCACCAGTATGGTTTGTTTTTAGTATTTGTTTTGGGTTTACTTTTGGTAAGTATGGGCAGCCTCTATACAGCCATTCACGTGTTTGTATAGGCAGTCTGAATAATTCTGCATATATAGCTAGGAAAGAAAAGCTGTGGTCAGTCCATTGAAGTTTAGAGCTGGATGCTTTGAGTGTCCATCTTGCTTTATCATGGCTTGTAAAGTTGTAGCGTGGGGTGGTTGCCATCAGAATCATGGTGAGTGCTAACAGGGTGTCTTGAGGAGGCTTAATCTGACTTCTACAGGTAGCTATTTGGTTTTTGATAGAGCAATAATACAGTGATGTTCTATGTGTGGAGAGCTGATGATGAAGCAGTGAAATTTCTTACAGAAAGATTGAAGTCTTGCTGTTTTTTTTTTGAGGGGTTGTGGCAAACTATATTCCAGTTGGATGAGGAGGACACATTTTTTTCTGTGATGAATAACATGGTACATATGTGTCTGTTTTAGGTTTATGTTATCTTTAGCTTTATATTTTATATTCAAAATATGGAGAGTACTGTGTTGTTCCTACAAAGGGATTCAATTTGAATCTTGTGAATAGAAAGGTCATGGTTCAAGTGGTCATGGGAAAAATGTATTTAATAAGAAAGGCACAAAGCAAAAACAAAACTTTTTTTTCTGTGTGCAAGATCTTGCTGCCACTCCTTTATGCTAAGATAACTTTTCCTCAGTGAAATATGCACATATCCTTCCCAAAACTGTGTGATCTCACTTTTTAACTGTACAGGTAGCTTTCGGATTATTCATATCTTGTTTGCAACCATATGAAACCTGACCTTTTGATACTCAACTGCATAAATTTTGGCCCTAAATTTGAATGTGCTGTAATCCAAAGTAGTTAAATGGCACTCATGTTTCTAGTAGAGTGGTGATAAATTAGTGATGATACTAGTGGTATTTCAAGTATCTTACAGTAGAATAAAGTGATATCACAACTTGACATGTAGATCACAGATTAGTTTAACTACAAACACACAAACACACACACACACACACACACACACAATTCTGTATTAAATTTAACATATTTACTTACAATATTTTAAGGTTACTATTCTTGCTTTTAAATTATCTATTTTGCATTGCTTTGTCTCCTACTATGTTGGAAACCTAGAGTTTTATTTTCCCAGTTGCTTCTAACTACAGCACTGTTAATGCATCTGCAGAGAGTGAGATAGAGAGAAATTAATATGGTGTTTTCTATGGATAGTGGAACAAAAGGATTGTTATCCTTCATCTTCCTTTCCTAATGTGGAAGTTCCTTTTTATTATTTTCATATGTGATATTCTCGGTACACATTTAGTAGTGGTTGATATTTGTAGCTGAGTTTAAGTTCTTCTAAGATGATCAGTGTATGAGTGGGGGTCTTTTAAAGGATTTGTCTTTCTCACTTCTTACAAACAATGAACTTCTCCTTTATTGTATTATTGTCCATTGCTGCTGTCTATGCTATCCCTCTAAAAAGAATAGAGATTTACATTGCTTTACATAGAAGTTATTGCTTAGCTATTTATGTTGGGGATTCAGAAAGATGTGTGAGTAGCAATGCTTTTATTGTATCTGAGCAAAATTGCTAACAGTGTTTTTTTTTAAGCATTTTTTATTACCATAGTATTATTGTCCAGTTTTGTAGCTTGACTTGTTCTTTAGTAGATGTTTTTATTTGTGATTAATAGCATTATATCAAACTCCTCAGTATGTTCAGAGAAATGCTAAGAAGCTTCATGAAGTGATTGGGTTTATTTATTTTTCTTGAACAAAGAGTTATATAGATCTGCCATAACTTCTTGATACGCTAAAAGTTTTGAGCTTGTATTTATATTATGCTGGTGTTCATGTTATTTGGGGAAGGGTTTCAGATCTAAGTGGTATTAACGTAATATACATGTATTGTGTTGCTTATTTTGTTTAGGGGACTGTAATTACATTATTTTAATAGTTTTTCTCAGATTCATCTAAAATGGATATCACATCATCTTTATTTAGTATAATGGAAATATAACTTTATTAATTAAAAGATGGTAATATTATTCTGTGTAAAATAATTGTTGTCTTAGGGTAACAGATAGAAAACGTATATGGAGTAACCTGATGACTGGTGGCAGAGACTGTGTGTGCAGGTATGACTTGCCTTACCCAGGCTGATGGAGAATGTCTTTCTCTGCTATTTGTGGGTCTGTACTTGTTCATGTAGTATATCGGCTCGGTCCATGTACTTGTTCATGTAGTATATCGGCTAGGTCCATGTACTTGTTCATGTAGTATATCGGCTAGGTCCATGTACTTGTTCATGTAGTATATCGGCTAGGTCCATGTACTTGTTCATGTAGTATATCGGCTAGGTCCATGTACTTGTTCATGTAGTATATCGGCTAGGTCCATGTACTTGTTCATGTAGTATATCGGCTAGGTCCATGTACTTGTTCATGTAGTATATCGGCTAGGTCCATGTACTTGTTCATGTAGTATATCGGCTAGGTCCGTGTACTTGTACATGTAGTATATCGGCTAGGTCCATGTACTTGTTCATGTAGTATATCGGCTAGGTCCATGTACTTGTTCGTGTAGTATATCGGCTAGGTCCATGTACTTGTTCATGTAGTATATCGGCTAGGTCCATGTACTTGTTCATGTAGTATATCGGCTAGGTCCATGTACTTGTTCATGTAGTATATCGGCTAGGTCCATGTACTTGTTCATGTAGTATATCGGCTAGGTCCATGTACTTGTTCATGTAGTATATCGGCTAGGTCCATGTACTTGCTCATGTAGTATATTGGCTAGGTCCATGTACTTGTTCATGTAGTATATCGGCTAGGTCCATGTACTTGTTCATGTAGTATATCGGCTCGGTCCAGAACTCAGTGAGCTCAGCCCAAAAGGTAGCAGAGTACATCTAATTCCCCTGGCCATGTGGGAACCACCATATTAACCCAGTTTCAGAGAACTCAAAGTTTACCTTAACTCTTCTTCTTCTACTGTCTTTTCTACTGAAAAGTACTCTAATATTGCCTCTCTAGTTCAGGTCCACACCAGCTCTTCATCACTCTTCACAAATGTTATCGTAAAGAGAGTGACCACTAGATAACTACTCTCATTGTTATCACACTTTCTTAGCTGGTGACTTGTAGCCACTGATATGCTTTACTGTGTATTTCTAAAACTGTCTTCGTATTTTATGTCTAAGCCACAGGCCCATACTTTCATTCAATAAGGGATGTACTTGCTCCAAAGACTTTAGCTTTCATACTTCCAATCTTTAAGAATGTTGGCCTTTCTTCACTATCCTGCATAGCTCTCAACTGTACCAAATTTCTCGGCATTTACTGGTTTTGAGGTCCAAATAATAGGGTGCCATGAATTCACGAGTGGCCCCCTTTATTCCAGAATTTCCCAGCATTTTTTAAAATTATTTGTTGTTTCCACTGACATCATCACATGAGCAGTGACATCAGCTTCGTTATGGGCAGCAACCAGCAAGCAAGTAATAGTGTGCATGTGTTGACAGTTTCCCAGCTCCTCCAGGTAAAGCACTTTTTATAATTCGTTTCCCTAGTGTGCCTGTGTTGTCAGTTATCTAGCTCCTCCAGGTAAAGCACTTTTTGTAATTCCATAACCTGTCTGTTGGTATATTATAGAACCAGAGTTTCCCCAGCTCAAGCACTTTTAGTTAGCTACAATTCATTGCTGTTAGGACCGTTCCATATGTGCTGCTGACCTGTGCAATTTGAATTACTTTCCATTCAGAAGATTATGTCCTGTGACTACTGTCTGCTGAATTTATTTGAAGGAATATCATGCTTTTTATTTGAAGGGAGGTGCTGGATTTGTCTGAAGGAGTGTGTGTGTGTGTGCTGCATTTATTTGAAAGAAAGTTATACTGTCTGCTGCATTTAAATTACTTTCCGTTCAGTAAGTTACTGTCTGCTGTGTGTATTTTGACGGAAGGTTATGCATATTTGAAGACGTGCGTGTTTTAGTTGAAGGAAGGTTATACTGTCTGCTGCATTTATTTGAAGCAATTTGAATTGCTTTCCATTCAGAAGGTTACTGTCTGCTGCATTTATCTGAGGTGTGTGTGTTTCCACAGCTCAAGCACTTTTAGTTAGCTGCATTTATTTGAAGTGTGTGTGTGTGTGTGTGTGTGTGTGTGTGTGTGTGTGTGTGTGTGTGTGTGTGTGTGTGTGTGTGTGTGTGTAAAATGCCCCAGTTGGGGGGGGGGGGGTTTGGTGGTTAGGATCAAACCCTGTACCTTAAGTACAAGAGCCTGAGTTCTCTACTCATACCACCACTTTTGATTGAAGGAGTTAGAGCTCTCAACTGTACAAATTTTCACAGAATGCCTGGAATGTTTGGCTCATACTCTTACTTTTGGTCTGTTCCTCTTAAAATTTGGATGGTGCAGTGGTAGTGGTGTTGCCTCACAGCAAGAGATTCTCTGGTTCAATTCTTGGCTGAAGTGCCTTCTGTGCAGAGTCTGCATGTCCTCCCTACATTTGTGTGGGTTTCCTCAGGGTGCTCTGGTTTTCTCCCATGATACAAAGACATGCGTCTGGAGTGTTTCTCCCAGGGCCTCTGCTGAAAACTGGCTTCATTACAAGCTGGACTTTCCTGGTAAACAAATGTTATAAATAAAATTTGTGGTTTTCTGGCAAATCAGTGAGAAGCTGAGAACTGAATTCACTAAATAATGATAGATATTTAAGTTTCAGTCTTCCTATATTTCAGGTAACACATTTTATTCTCGGAACTTTCTAAGATTATACAAGCACTGTTTAAAATGTGTCCCTGGTTTTGGGTCTTTGTCACCCCCCCCCCCCAATAAATTTTGGCTTTTTCCTGATTTCTTGTGCTGCACAGTTCTTCAGGGAAAGATAAATTTAGTGCTCCTTATGCAAAGTCTACTTGCATTGTTAGTAGCACAACCGGTAGTACACTTACTTTTGCTGCAGAAGGCTGTGGTTTCTACTCCCACAGTATTTAGAAGGATTGCTGATACTGTACTGTTTTAGTTTTAAAGGGGGTAGATGCTGCAATCCAGAGAATGTCCTCCTTTGGCAGAGAAACCTAGTAACTATGAACCTGTTATCAGTTTGCCATCCATTCCCTATTGAAATATACTAGCTTATCATTTTTTAATGTAATGTAGGCAATTTATTTTTCAAGGGCAACAGGCACTTTATTTGTAGATGAAACAATGAAATATCAAGTTGTTTGCTAGCAGCAATCTCTTCATTAGTTACAGATCTCTTTAATGTGGAATTATTTAGTTTGAGTAGACTTTTATGATGGAAATGTACTGAATTGGGCAGTTTTGTCATTACTGGTTCATGCATTTTGTTTCATTGCTTACTGGAAAAATGTTCAAAACAATAAGTGTAAAATGCGCTCTAACAAGTGTGCTGTATTATACAAGGAATATAATTTAATACAGTTAGGAAGTTGTATCAAAGAACTCATGTATGTTTTGTGTGCAAGGTGGTTATGGTTTGAAAACAGCTCAAAGTTAGTCTTTATCCGCCACTGGCCACATGCATTTTCTTTGAATGTGGGTTTCAATGCTGTTTCTATGAATGTGAGTTTCAAGGGCAGAGAAGTTTTAATGCTAAGTCTATTTTCATTGTGAAACTGCATTGCTTTTTTTAGCAGATGTTTATTAGTGTTTGTGCTGTAAAATGTATAATAAATGTTTTTACTGAAATCCATATGATCATTGCAGAAGTAAAGCAGTATGCACTTAAAGTGTTTATGATAAATGGAAGAAATAGCCAAGTAATGGGACATTGGAATGGCTGCAAGGGGACTCTGGGGCCATATTTTGGTTGTCTGTTCTTCCATTTGCATTTGAAAGTTGGTATCCCGCAATTCCATTGGAGGCGGCAGGGTTACATAATTATGTATGAAAATTGTATATTGATCAGGGTACAGATTTGTACCTCTTTTTCATGGGCCTTTGTCCAGATTTTTGATGTTCCCAAGTTGAGAGGTATGCTGTCTTCCCCTCGGCTAAGTTGTTGAAAGAATGTCTCCCAACAATTATGCATGTTAATAAATATAACTTTATATCTTATTTCAAGCATGGGTAACAGCAAAGCATCAGTACCTATAAAGGACTGTAATTATCATTGCAAATATATAGGTACTGTTGTGTTGACTGCAATTACTCATCTGGGTCTTTCAAAGTGACCTTTGACATGGTAAATAATATCCTACTGCTTAAGAGGCTTGCTTATGTAATCTGTGGTACAGACCCTATAGCATAGTTCTCAGATGGCCTTAAAAGAAGATCCTTTCAGGTAGATTTTCAGAAGGAACTTTACGGTACTGAACAGTTCTGAAGGAGATTCCACAAGATTCCGTCCTGGGCTTGATTCTGTTCTCTTATTCTGTCAGCAAATTCACCTTTAAGAATATTAAAATGACTCTGTACAAAGATGACTTATTCATCTTAATAATAACTAAAATTTTAAATTATCTCTAAAATGTGTTGGCTGTATGGCTTAGAGGGCTAAAGCACTAAATTCAACTCTGGTAAGAAACTGTACACGTTTCTAAAGCAAACTTCACCTTACTTAAGACAGAGGAGGTAAGTTTCACAGCCCCCATGCTACAGGATAACACTGCCCAAGATGCAGAAACCTTTACAAATGCACTCTATGAGCACCTACAAGGATGCATGGATCGTGGCATCCCTAGCAAAACCAAGACTCACTCCTCTAAGAGAAGGAAACCAGTCTGGTGGACCCCTGCCATAAACAGGCTATACAATAGAAGGAGGAAACTAGTTCAGAAAAAAAGCAAATCCCAAGAAGGAAAGACATCCCTGATCAGTATCAGTAAGAAACTAAGGTCCCTCCTAAAATCATCCAAAGCTAACTTCGAAAGAAAAATAGCCAAGGATTCAAAAGATAACCACAAAGCCTTCTTTAGCTATGTTAAGAACCTAAGTGGCAACTCACAGATATGCACTGAACTAGTGAAAATAGCACAAAATATAATGAACCTTCTGATATTGCCAACATCCTGGCAGATAGATTCAGTGCAAACTTTACCCTCCTCTCACCCCCAAAAGGGCTCACAACAATACCGGAAAAGTGCAGTGTCCCAGAAATCACAGATGCACAGTTGAAAACAGCCCTTTCAAAAGCCAAAAACACAGTGTCAATGGGGCCAGAATGTGTCCCAGGCTGCATCTTGCACAAACTACAGAACGAACTAACCCCCACCTAAACACTCTGTTCAACCTCAGCCTCTCTACAGGCTATGTGCCCATAGAATGGCACACATCAATGGTTATTCCACTCCACAAAGGAAGGGCCTCAACTGACCCTGGTAACTATCGCCCCATAAGCCTGACTAGCCTAGTCTGCAAGGCTATGGAGCGCATTTTCATGGAACTCATTAACAAAGACATTGGGAACCTCCAAACACTTGACTCAACCCAGTTTGGCTTTGTTAAGGGCAGATCATGCCTACTAAACCTGGTTCACTTCTCTGAGACAGTCACCAAGACCATAGATGAGGGAAAGGTGGTTCACACAGCCTATCTTGACCTTGCCAAGGCTTTCAACACCATTCCCCACTTAGGTATTACAGAAAAACTCACCAGCCTGAACATAAACTCCTATGTCACGAGATATGTTGCCAACTGGCCTACAGACAGAACTCACACGGTAAGAATAGCGGGCTCCAGGTCCAACTCTAAACCAGTCACAAGTGGTGTCCTGCAAGGCTTGGTCCTGGGACCCCTACTGTCTGGCATATACTTCTCAGAAGTACAGGCAAACACAGAAGGACTATAGCTAACCAAGTTTGCTGATGACTACAAACTGGGAGCCATAATTGACTATCTGGCTGACATGGACATCCTCCAAAACGGCCTAACTGAGATGGACACCTGGTGTCAAAGTCATGGCCTCAAGCTAAATGCCAAAAAATGCATAGTCATCCCATTTGGGAAAAGCAAAACACCCATGAATTACCACATAGGTGGCAGCCGCCTTAATACAGAAGAGGTAATAAGAGATCTGGGGATCCAGCTCCCCAGGGCACTGGTTGGAGCTATGGGTCAAAGAAAGGGTCCTTTGTGAGTCATAGCTGACCCTGCTTACTGATGGTTAGCTCATATCAAGCAATACAACTAGTATATCATAATCTGCAGTAAACAAAAAGAAACTGTGAATAGAATGACTGATAGGAAGTATGTGATTGCATTGGCAAAACTGTCCATCTATAACCTATGCTTCTCTTTTTGTGCCCATGCACATGCCACATAGTGTTCTTTCAACAAGGATCACGTGTATTTCTGCCACTAATAACTACTGATTTTATGGCAATTTGACTGCACAGAGATTTAGTCATGTACATTTTTTTTGTTTTCTCATATTTTCACTATCTGACTTTTATCAATCTGAGGTAATAGTAAGTAAAGTATTACTGTAATACTGTTTCACTGGACTCCTCATCAGTGAGGCAAGAAACTCTACAGGCTGATCCCTCCCCTTACCTAAACTGAAATATGCCCTTCATATTAGAGTCACTGGCTCTTTCTTTAGACCATATAAAGGTATGCAGCACTGTGTGGGTGTGGTATATATACCATTTTATATATCTGCCCCCCTTCAATAATACACACAAAAAATACCAGTGCCTGAGGAAATCAAATGTCACACATATCCTCTTTGTTTAACGTTGTACACATATCCTCTTTGTGTAACACTTTGTTATTTATTTTATGTTGTTACAATGGATCAGTACCACCCACTGTGGTATAAACTCTTATTTACCTACCAGCATGCACTCCTTTAGGCCACTTGTATTCTTAGGGGACCAGCATGGAACTTGCTTCTAGTTGAAATAAGGAAGAAAAAAGATACATAATCATTACTGAGTAAATCTGCTGAAGCACATGTCTGTCTTTTTAGCACTTGGCAACTAATACAGAGAGCTACGGTGAAGTGTTTAAAAGGGTGGTGCTGACTGAGTTCTCAATGAGTAATATCTCAGTACAGTACAGATATGTATTTTTTCCTATATTATAATCATTAACGTTTAAGAAGTGTGATTTGCATATTTAAACTATGGGCCGGATTCACGATGGCTCGCATGGAGTCTAAAAGTAGAGTAAGACTCCATGCAGCCATCATGTCCGAGTGATCCAGGAACAGCCTGTAGGGGCGTGTAAGAGAGCTCCTAAAATGGCTCTTACATGGACAGGGCTGGGACATGCAAATGACCTCAATTGCAGCTGAAAGGCATGCAAATGAGGTAGATTTGTGATCCAGGAAACCCGAACCTGTCCGAGTAAGAGTAGTGTTATCTGCAGAAATGTACTCAGTTGACAACTGAGTACCATTCTGCAAATAGCAAAACGGAGCCGTGACAGCTCCAAATAAAGGTTGGATCCAGTAGAGGAAGCATGCCAATGGCCAAATATACGGCCATTGGCAATGTTACCCGATGCAAAATGAAAAAAAAAGTAATTTCATTTTTTTTCCGATTTTCCATGTTTAAGCGTAGTGCAACGTCGCGCAAAAGGGCTGCGCTCTAAAAACCAGAAAAATAAAAACTAAAACCCACAAATGTGGATTTTATAGAGATTTGTATTGTACAATGCAAGGCAATGGCAGGCTGAAGACAACATGGCTACCGAGTAGGGGTTGCTAAGGGGGGAACCCAGTCTAAGAGATATAACCAAGCATTAGTAGGCAATCCTATGCAAATGAGGGTAAGGATAGTAAATCCCAAGTCTACATAGCAAATGAGCACAGTCAGTGGAGTGTAAGACTAGGATAAGGGGAGTAACAGAGTAGGATATAGGTGACATCAGGAGGGGGTATGTATGAGAGAAGATAATCTCATTGGAGCAGAGTGTCATGTGTTAGCTGTCAGTTGCTCATCACTGGAAAAGGTGTGTCATCAGGTATCCTAGCTAAAGTCAAGAAATAGAAGGTGCACACTGTGGGTATCACCAAAGTTTCTTGTAAAAATGCTTGCAACGTGTATGCGTGCGTGTGCGTGCCTGTAAACCCGAGTAAGATGGTGTGCGCGCTTGGAAGCGTGAGTGCCCACGTTTAAGCTGGAGTAAACATGTATAAGGCAGTTTAAAGTCTTGTAAGCACCTCTGCGCCCATGTGTGCGCGTTTAGGCAGGAATTAGCTAGTGTAAGTCCATCTAAGCCTGTGTGCGTGCATGTTAGCACGTGCATGCGCGTCTGCGCGGCGCTGCCCCCTGAGGAAATGGAAAGGGAAAAGGAAGCACAACAAACAGTAGGAAGTTAGCCAGGGAGAGTCAACAGAGCTAGCAGGTGGAAATAATCAGAATCAGGCAATTACACAGGCAGTAAACCAGCCCAGCCCAGCCCAGCACTTAAAACTCTGCAAACAACTTTTCACCATGTATTGCTCAGAGACACTGCAGCACTGCAGTAAGCTAAGAGAAGTGAATACTGAAAAGGCTTAACTGAGACAAAGAAATGTTAGGGACTGCCATTGCATAAACTGTCATAAACTGACATATGCAACATGCTGAGGGTGGTGACAATGGGAATGCTGCCAACCAACCCCCAGTGAGGAGACGGAGAAGAGTGTACAGGCCCGGGGTAACCTACCAGGGGCTACATGAGCTGGAGATAGTGGAGTGCTATAGAGTGGACAGAGACCTCATGCAGCAAATTGTTGAGCTGTGCAGGCCATGTCTCACACACAGAACCAACAGAGGGGGAACCCATTCCAGTGGAAACCAAGGTATGTGTTGGCCTACGAATACTAGCAACAGGTACCTTCTAGAGACCAACTGGTGATATGATGGGGATATCACAGGCATCAGCATCCAGGGTACTGCACCAGTTTCTGGATGCCATGTCAGCACATGTCGGTGATCATGTATATTCCCCCAATTCCCATGAGGTATTGGCCAGCAATATGCGTCTCTTCCAGCAAATAGCGGAAAACGCTGAGGTAGTGGGTGCAATAGACTGCATGCACATACGCATCAAAGCACCAGCCGGTGAGCGGGGTAGGGTCTACTTCAACCGCAAGGGCTTCCCCTCCATCAACTGCCAGGTCATGTGTGATGCCCAGGGCATAATACTGAATGTGTGTGCTGGCAGCCCTGGAAGCTACCATGATTCCCATATCTGGCATCTGACACAGCTGTACCAGACATTTGCCAATGGGGACATCCCACATGGTCACCTAGTGAGGGGTGCTGGCTATGCACTGGAGCCGTGGCTGATGACACCCATCAGAAACGCACACACACCTGAACAGGAACGCCATAATGAGGCACACGCACAAACACGAAATGTAATCGAGTGTGTGTTTGGGCTGCTCAAGTCACAGTTCCGGTGCCTGGACACATCTGGTGGAGCCTTGCAGTACACTCCAACTACATGTACCCAAATTGTCATGGTATGTGCTATGCTACATAATATGATCCTGCAAAAACAGCTGCAGCAGGACCAGCATAGGCCTGGCCCAAACAGCCCCCCACCATCGCCAAGGTCATCACAGGCAGAGCGTGACTCGGAGGAGGAACAACCTGAGCTTGCCCCAGTAGGCAGAAGGAGGCATGCCCAGTATGCTTTGGCCTTGGCAAAGAGGCAATGCATAGCACATACACTGGCTCAGTAGGAACCCTGGAAATGATACCTCTCTCTGACCCACACATATAGTAAAAGGTATGCCTAACTTGACACTACCTGCTTCAAACATGTACAGGGAGTGTAGTATGTGCATCCAACATAGGCAGCCCTGCAGCACCACCTGAGTCATGATTGCCATGTGTCAACTAATTTAAGGTAGTGCTAAACAGCATTTACCACCATGTAGTATATGCAAACAGAATACACACACCAACTAGTACAACTGTGGTCAGTGTCAAGTAATATTGGGCAACGTCCAGCAAAGTTGGTGAATTTACAGCAATGTCAGACAAGCCTGGTCTAAGTAGGGCATAGCAGAATAAAAGCCAACATCCTCATATTTGCTTAACTGGCCCTTAAGCAGTCTGGTTTGCTCAGTATGGAAATACAAAGCAGTGATGGGCCTCAAACCCAGGATACTGTGCACCATAGTTAAAGTACTGAACCACTAAACCATGACAGCATTGCACTGTTCAGCCAGTATGAAGGAATGTTGATAAGTCCATGCAAAATATCTCATGGAAACCCTGCAGGCACAGCATAATCCCTGTTGAGTTATGACACAAAGGTGAGTCCTGCAGTAAGAACAGAACTTGACTTCCAACACACACAGTATAAATGTTAATATCAGTCATGTTCACACACATCCACAAATGTAGTGGACTTCAGATTGCAACATACTGAAAGGTCACACTGGGCATGCTCACACACTTGGATAAATGAGACATATGTCAGGCAACAAATCATGGAAAGCCTGAACAGGGCATGCTCACACACTTAGGCCATGTCTGACTACAGCAGTGGTCCACACATCTGGCAGTTGCATGTGTTAACCCAGGAACCTCTCACTATCCAGCAATCTGCCCTGTGCACACAGTTACATGACAACAGACACTTGTATAATATAGTGGAACCCTGTCATGATCAAACATGTTCCACAGATACCTATAGAAACTGGGAAAGCGAAGACGATAAAGACCTGCAAACAGTATCAGCAGTAAATATTGTGCATCCCGAGCAGAAGCATAGGTTCAGAGGTCAATAGTAGGCTATCTGCCCTAGGGTATGTACAAGCCTAGCCAGAGTGTGTTTGGCTTTTGTAGCCCTGTCAGAGTACTACACTTTGCCAGTGAATAGTAGGTCACACAATATAGCCCATGTACGTTTAGGCTACTATGCCTCTGTCTAGCAGGGACACAGAAGAGATCCCAGGGGTGAATTTGTGATTTCCCATCCATGTGTCCAGATTTGGCTTGAAGAGGGTCAGTGAGGGGCTATGTCTAATATGAATTGGGATTCTATTCCAGAGTAAGGGGAGCCTCTGGGAAATGAATCTGTCCCTCCAGCATGTCCTTTTTATTCCTGTGCTGAGGTTTAAGTCCCTGGAGTGTGTATCTCTAAGGGATTTGGATTTTTGAGGTGGAGCATGTCCATTAATTCGGGCTTTGACATGGCTTTGTATGTCAGGCATAGATTGCCTCTGAGTAGGTGGTAAGCAACTGAGTAGAGCTGGAGTTTCCTTAGTTGAGCTACATATGACATCTGTTTGTAGCCCATGACCCTCTTGGAGAGGTACTTTTGGGTCTCTCCAGGTGCTGCAGGTGTCGGGTAAGGTACATCCCAAAAGGGCCATTGTATTCAAGTATGGTGCTGATGACTGATGAGTACAGGGGCACAATAACCTCACTTGATGTAGATGCAAACCCGTTCGTGATAATGTGGCATATATAGAAGGTGTTTGTAACCACTTTGGCAATGTGATTGTCAAAGGAGAGATTACTATCTACATTGGTCCACAAATCTCAAGTTACTACTTCTGTACGTAATGGATTACCACTTATGTGGTAATTTGTGTGCACCTTGTTTTTCACAAAGGGGATGACTATGCACTTTTTAGCATGTAGCTTGAGCTTGTGGCTCTGGCAGCAAACATCCATCTCTGTGAGACCCTTCTGGAGGATGATTGTGTTAGCTGGAGAGTTGATTATGGCCCCCAGTTTACAGTCATCTGTGAACCTTGTCAGCCATAATGCCCCTGTGTTAGCCTGAACCTCAGAGAAGTATATACCGAACCAGGGAGGTTCCAGAACTGAGCTCTGTGGGATGCCACTTGTAACTGGGTTGTATCTGGACATGGCACCTGCAATTCTGACAATGTGGGTTCTATCCCTGAGCCAGTTTGCAACCCGTCTTGTGATATAGGGGTTGATATTTAAGCTGTTAAGCTTATGTATGATATCCGAGTGGGGTATTATGTTGAACGTTTTTGCGAGGTCCAGGTTGGCTGTGTGGACTACCTTGCCCTCATCCATAGCTTTGGTAACTGTTTCAAAGAAATCAACTAGGTTTAAGAGGCAAGATCTGCCCTTAACAAAGCCAAATTGGGTAGGGTCCAGTGCCTGGAGGCTCCCAATGTCTTTGTTTATGAGTTCCATGATAATACGCTCAATAGCTGTACAGACCAGACTAGTCAGGCTTATGGGGTGATAGTTCCCAGGGTCTGTTGTGGCACCACCTTTGTGGAGTGGAACCACTGTAGCTGTATGCCATTATTCGGGTACATATCCTGTAGTAAGGCTAAGTTTGAAAAGTGACTTAATGTGAGGGTTCAGTTCTTCTTGGAGCTTGTGTAAGACACAGCCTGGGATACCGTCCGGTCCCATACCTGCTGTGTTTTCTGCTTTGGCGAGGGCAGCTTTCACCTGTGCATCTGTGATATCAGAGAGGTTACATTCAGTTGGGATAGGCATTTGTTCCTTTGTGGGTGAAGGGGGGGGAGAGATTTGTGCTGAATCTGTCTGCCAGGATGTTGGCTGTCTGTAGTTTTGGTATATTTTGTATCGTTATGCAACAATTCAGAGCATATCTGGGAGTTTCCACCCATATTATGGACATAACTAAAGAAGGACTTGTATTATCTTTAGTGTCTAGGGCAATTTCCCTTTGGAAACTGGCCTTTGATGATTTTATGAGGTATTGAAGTTTCTTGCTAATACTGATCAGAGATGGCTTCCATTTTTGGGATTTTTCTCTATCATGTAGTAGCTTCCTCCTTCTGTTGTATAGCTTATTTATGGCCGGGGTCCACCAAACAGGTCTCCTGTTTTTGGAGGAGTGAAGCTTCGTTTTATTTGGGATAGCACAATCCATGCATTCCTGCAGGTGCTCATAGAATGCATTTGTAAAGGATTCTGCGGATTGGCCTGTTATCCTCTGGCCTGTGGGCTTTGAAGGATTCCACCTCAGTCTTGAGAAGTGCAAAGTTGGCATTTGAGAAATTCTATACAGTGATTTCCTTGGCTGGGGGAGGGGACGGGATATGGATGTCCATGGAAATTTGTTAATGGTCTGATCTTACCAATGAGGGGTTTACCTCTGGTGTGGAACATAGAGTCCCCATGTTGGTGATGACCAGGTCCAATATGTTGTTCCCTCTTGTGGGAGTGGTGACCACGCATTACAGTTTATAACTTCAAGGAACTGTTGGGCGAGTGTGTTTGGGCATGAGTAGTTGTTGCAGTCAATGTTTGGGTAGTTGAAGTCATCCAATAACATAGTTGTAGGAGAGACCTTGATATTCTCCAGTGTTTTCAGGAATGCCAAGTGGGGTTCCTGTAATAGGGAGGGTATTCTGTAGCAGGCTACAAACTGAAATGCAGTTTGGCCTGCTGTTAGTTGCACATGGATGGTTTCTGATGCTTCGTGCAGTGCCACTAACCTGGAGGTGTAGGTATCTTTGATGATTATAGATACTACCCCTCCTTTTGTGCTTCGGTCCGAGTTTTGTGTGTGAAATGCATGGTATGAGTTATAACCTGGTAGTGCTGGGGTGCTCTCAGGAGCCCTGAACCAGGTTTCTGTTACTGCACAGACATCGATATTCTCCATACTGAGGAGAGCCTCAAGTGTGTGCATCTTGAGGTGTAGACGTCTGGCATTGAATAGCATTACCTCTAGATTTTGTATATGTGAGGGTTACATCTGTCATGAAGCTCGTGTAAGATGCAGGCCGGGACACCAACTGGTCACATTGATGCAGTAAAGTATGCTTTGGGGAGGGCAGCACTCACCTGTTACTGTGTGGTGTCAGGGAGGTTACACTCTGTTGGGATGGGTAGTTGCTCCCTAGGGGGGATGGGGGGATACATCTGCACTGAACCTGTTTGCCAGGATGTTGGCTATGCCAGTGGGTTCAGGGTAAGTGTAGTCAGTATGCAGTAACAGCATATCAGTGAGTGTCCACCCAGGTTCCTGACATAACAGACGAAGGCTTTGTGATAGTCCTACTTGTCTGGTGCAATCGTCCATGAGAAGAAGACCTTAGATAAGTACATGAGTGATCATAGCTGCCTGCTAGTACAGATCACAGATGCTTTCCCCATCTGGGATTGTGATCTAACATGTAGTAGCTTCCTCCTAACATTATACAGCTCATTAATGGCTGGCGTCTACCAGACAGGTCCGCTGCCATTGGAGGAGTGAGTCTTGTTGTTATTTGGGGTAGCACAATCCATGCAGTCCACTAGGAGTCCATAGAATGTGTATGTAAAGGATTCAGCAGTCGGAGCTGTATTTCACACTGTCTCAAGGTCTCTGAAGGATACCAACTTGCTTTGGTGAAGTGAGACATTGACTCATCAGAAGTTCACCAAGATTACCCAGGATGGGTGTGTGGAGTGTATATGTATGTCCACTGAGATAGCTGTATGTTCCGACCTTACCAATGAGGGGTATATTGCTGGTGTGTAACATAGAGTCCCCATGTCGATGATGATCATGTCCAATATGTATTCCCCCTTGTGGCTGTGGTGTCTGGTTGTGCCATAGCATATGAATGTACAAATTGTCGTGACTGTAGGGCGAGGTTGTTGCAGCTTGAGTAGTATCCCCAGTCAATATTCATGTATCTGATGTCACCCAATATAATGGTGTTCGTGGAGACCATCATATCCCCTACTGTTCCCAGGAAAGCCGAGTGTGGTTCCTGAGTATGGGAGGGTGGTCTGTAGTAGGCAACAAACTGAAAGGCAGTTTCAAACAATGTTAGTTGTATATGTATGGTTGGTGATGCTTAGTGCAGTGCCACTAACCCAGAGGTGTGTGTATCTGTGATGTATATGGATAAACCCCCCAGTTGTGTTGTCCGTTCCAAGTCCTGTGGTCAGAAAGCATGGTATGAAACATAACCTGGTAGTGCTGGTGTGCATATGTGACCCTGAACTAAGCGTCTGTTAGTGCACATAAATTGCTATCCGCCATACTGAGGGGAGTCCTGAGTGGCTGCAATATGAGGGTAACACATCTGGTGTTGAGCAACATTACCCTTAGTGTTATTTAACCTGTAATGTCTATGTAGGTGGGTTTGTCATTTGAGCTCTGCTCAACAAATGCACTATGGTGGTAGCAAGAGCCTTAGCCAGCATTCAATGGTCCAAGGGTGACAGGTGCAAGCTGTCCATAGTGAAGCTATGTGGCATGTTAAGCATGTCATCACAGGCTGACAGACACTGTATCCCCTATGAACGACACCAATCTGTTAGCCAAGTGTTAAATGTGATATATTTGTCTGTATGCTGTGACATCATACTTGGTGGGTGTAAGATGCTAGACAAGGACAGGGTCATACTGGCGTGGGCTACATCATGACACTGTTCCTCCATGTACCATGTCATGTGGTCCAGGGAGTAACATCTGAGGTTTTACGCACCAGCATGGACAATGATGGTGCCAGTCCTGTACTTGCTTTGCAGTGACCTGACTGCATGTGTTATGTGGCAGATCCTGACACATGACAGACAGCACAAACAGACTATTCCCTTGTATGGGCTGGTGAGTGGTACGTCAGTGTGTCTGACAATAAGTGTCGCCTATCACAACTGTATTATGTGTGTTGTGTAGACCGAAGGCAAGTGACTGTGTGGCACCCTGACATTGTGAACTATGTGAGATGTGGGAATTGTAGTGTGGTAGCAGTTGTGTGTTTGCCTGATGTGGAGGTCTCTGCTGCTTAGGCAGAGTTCATTTACAGCATCCGAGTATGTGTATGTGTGATAATGTGGTTTGAGTGCTGTCGCCAGAGGATATGTGAGACTGATATGTGGTGTGTGTGGTTATCTTCACCATCTGATTGACTATGCCAGTCATGGGTTGAGCGACTTCAGCACCCTGTATGTCTCCATAGGTGCATCTCACACATTTATCTGGGTTTGTTGTGAGGAGGAGAGTCTTGTCTGTGTACATGAGGCAGGTGTGACATTGTGTCTACATCACAATATTCACCAGCTGGACTGGAGAGTGCACACAAAGCCGACCCCTGGACATGCCAGGATATCATCATGACATACTCTGTAGCCAGATGACAAAGGATTAGTAGGGTGTTAAGTGTGTAAAGGAGTATATCAGGGATTAGTGCTCAGGTTTGTTGGTGTTCTGTAAACAGTAGCTGAGGAGGAGTCCAGACTGAATCATGACACCTCCGATAGCTATGTCATATATAGCAATGTACACACATATATGTCATGAGTCAGAGCCAACTGTACCTGACTGACAATGCCGACATCCTGACAGACAGGCCCCTATATACATACCCACCTCCCACCGACGATAGTCCATATCATCATACCAGGAGATATCACATGTAGAATGGATGAACAGCTACCCCCAATGCTAAAAGCATGGCATCAAGTGGACTACATTGATTACCAATATGTGTCATGCATAAACTACAGAACAAACAGATCCTGCACCTGAACAGTCAGCTGAACCTCCCCCCCTACACAGGATGTGGAACCGTTGAATGTGTTAAAGCAACATATGGCACTCCACACAAGTGTTGGTGCACAACACACCATGGGATGTACAGTCCAGTATGCCTATGAAGTATGATCTGCAAGCCATGGAGTCCATCATGGTTGAAGTCATAAACCAAGCTTTTGGAAGCCGACATACACACAACCCTACTAACCGTGGTATGTTCATGTGCAGATCATGGTTCTCAAACATGCTAGACTGTTTGCAAGGCAGCCACACATTACATACATCACTGAACACAGCTACACATGTCTCACATACACTTTGAATAGCCCTTTATCAACATCCCAGACACATGTAGTAGCCACAAAACCAACAAACTGTGCATAAATATGTGCTGACATATGAAGGAATGTCGATGTTTCCACAGATAGATCACACAAGGTAAGGATTATGAGTTCCTGTTCCAGCTGT
Organism: Protopterus annectens; assembly: GCF_019279795.1. NCBI lineage: Eukaryota > Metazoa > Chordata > Ceratodontiformes > Protopteridae > Protopterus > Protopterus annectens. Next base: position 949,472,238 of record NC_056728.1, read on the forward strand.
TGACACCTGACAACCCACATGGACCATTCCTGGAATGGCATAAAACAAAGTGTACACACATTACCATGTCCAGTCTGATGATGTCAGCACCCAAGAAATACAGACAGAGAAGGGAAACCACCCAGTAAAGCAAATAGTGCACTGTGCTAATGCATCTCTCTGTAGTATCATAACCTAGTTAGGTAGGGGTTTGAATCCTGCAAACGCTGACTGTGTTTGTGTGTGGGATGTGTGTGCAATTCTTTATGAAAGGAGTGGCCTTTTTGAAGACTGGGAAAACACACTACAGATGTACATTCCTCTGTGGAAAGACTGATGATGTCAGCACCCTAGAAATACAGATGGAGAAGGGAAACCACCCAGTAAAGCAAATAGCGCGCTGTGCTAATGCATTTCTCTGTAGTATCATAACCTAGTTAGGTAGAGGTTTGAATCCTGCAAACGCTGACTGTGTGTGTGTGTGTGTGTGTGTGTTTGTCTGAGGTGGGTGTATGTGTGTGCAATTTTCTGTGAAAGGTGTGGCCTTTTTGAAGACTGGGAAAACACACTACAGATGTATAGTCCTCTTTGGAAAGACTGATGATGTCAGCACCCTAGAAATACAGATGGAGAAGTGAAACCACCCAGTAAAGCAAATAGCACGCCGTGCTAATGCGTTTCTCTATAGTATCATAACCTAGTTAGGTAGGGGTTTGAATCCTGCAAGTGCTGACTGTGTGTGTTTCACTCTTGGTCAATGCAGTGTGGGTCTTGGTTTTACTATGTTATGGCATATTATGAGTACAACAGTAAGTGCATTGCACACATCAGGTATATGCGTTGCAAATATATATGTGTACATGTTCCCTTAATCAGTACATAGGTGTGAAGCCTGCATACTACATGAATACATTTGTTGCCATTGACAGGTTGTGCCGCAGCTTCTCAGATCGTAGGTCACATATGTATGTATGTATGTGACAGGCCCATCCACTGTTGTGATCCGTGGCCAAGGTCATCTGTGCCACACACACACCCATGACAGTTACTTTACAGTAGTGTGAGTGAGGGTATATGCCTGGGGAATATGTCAAGCATGTTCATACACAACCATGACTGCCAATAATGGACAGTCTTTATAGGTGTACAACCGCCTTGTGTATATGCATCCAGGCCTCCAATGTGTCATATGACACACCTTGGGACTCCACAATACCAATGGATATGTGGATACCAAGGGACACATGACATAACATGAGGCTGTATGTACAAATTGGTAACCAACATACATGTTGAGGGCTACCACCAATGTGGTACTGACAGGATAGGAAGTATAGTACATGTGGATGACTATGCCATAGTTGGTGTACTGTTATACAACATGTATCACATGACAGGCATCTGTCTGTATGATACCCTTGTGAAGGATATGTGTCCCATCCAGGGAATGGATTGCAGGCCACTGCATGCATTACCAGATGTGGATAGACACATCCCTAGTGTGTTTGCCTGTACCGAAGGGGGCTATATGCCAAACAGGTGTGGACACAGGAATGGGTGGCGGTAATTACCACTGGTTAGTGTTATAGTGTAGCACCAGAAGGATACAACTGTTACTGGGTTTCCTATGGCTGTGTGTCATTTGTCAGGACAACATCCAATGATTGCTTATAGTCATGCTGTTGAGGTTATGTATACTACCAGACCACAAATCATTGACAGGTACTAACAGTATCACCCACAGCATGGTGTCTACCCATGTCATACACACATGTCTACCCATGTTAGTACATAACTGTAGTAGAACGCATACTGGCCATTGAAAGATACTGTGATATGTTCACTATGTGTACAAAAGGGTATGCCACATGTTCCATGTGTCTACTATGCACATACATACAGACAGTGCACACTCACCATGTTCACAGATGTACACTTGCTAATCTGTACTGCACACATCACACACATACTGTCTACTCACTAACACATGCTGGCAACACATTACACGTCAGCCAAGTGGCACATGGGTGGACAATACATAGTCAGACCTAACAGTGGTGTAAACAATGCTACATTGACAATCAGAGCATTGATGAATAATGTCTGTTGAGATATACCTACAAGGATGTCATTACACTTTCCTGTTGACAACTTGCTAATATTGCTACACTGCTATAGTGTCACCCTGTGCATCAGCACCATGTTAGCCTGTTCCTCCATCAATGTTACAGATAACAGGAGGTGACACAGGTATCATCATATGCACAGGGCGTTTTGTTGTTTGCCAGAGCCTGACATTGACCCATCCAATCGACATGTCTGTGTGTGTGTGTGTGTGTGTGTGTGTGTGTGTGTGTGTGTGGGACAACAGTACAGCATGGGCCAATGTTGATGTAATGTGTGTGTGTATGTGTGAGCCCTAGTTGTTTGGTTAATGTGTATGTGTCTGCATGCACACAGCTCCACCATGTGGCTGCCATATACAGTAGTTTGTGGGACAGCCACAGACTGTACCTGCTAGGCCATACAGATTGCTGTCTCTGGCCACAGACACAGTACCTGTGCCTGGCAAGGGTGCTACGGACAGTATCGGGTACCAACTCTGACTGGGTACTGTCCTCAGAGGCAGAGGTGGGATGACGGGACCCATGTCCCTGCTGGGAATGGCCAGAGCCACATGCACGTGGTCTACTGAGATGGTCAATGGACAGGCCAGCCCCAGCATTGCTGGGGCTGGTACTGCCACTACGGGGCAGCTGTGACCCGGGGGCCGTCCGCGACCACTGCCAGCTGTTGCTGGCATGCATCCGCGTCGACGTCGCAACCGTCCCGCACGGTCCTGGCTCATGGATGACATATTGTGGAGGGCATCTATTGTCTCCCTCCAATGTCTATCAATGACCTCGGTGTAAGTCCGGATGGCACCGGCAAGGTCACGGATGCTGTCATTGATAGCGGTGTAATGTGCCATCTGCACCCTAAGTCCCTGCCTGGTGTACCGTTCCATACGTGCCTGAGCCTGCATTACAGCCCGGAACATACTGGATGTCATGAGACCAGTGAGAGCATGCCTGCTAGGGGCAATACGACCAGCGGTGCTCCCCGAGAACCCCTGGGCCTCCGCCTATGTGGTACCGTTCCAGGAATATGGCTATGGCTGCTGTGAGGGGAAGCAAGTGCCATGGATACCACACTCTTCTGGTCAGTGCCAACTGTATGCTGTCCCTCGCCTATGGCCATTGGTGGTGAGGGATGTATTGGCAGTATGAGTGTGCGCATAGATGGGGTTGAACGCTGTGTACTGTCGATTGGTGGACCAACGACAGACCCCGTCAAACCTCCCTGTGTCAAAATACATCTCTCATCATCAGCACTATTCATGGCAGTGGCTTCAGGTTCCCTGCTGGATTCAGCCAGCCCTAACTCAGCACCTGTGAGAAGAAGACAGGAAACACACTTTATGGTCTACACATGCACAGATGCACATATGCACACATGCACACATGCACAGTAATACACTCCTCACTACAGCACATACACACACACCAGCAATCCAACACATACTCTATAGTGAGTGAAGGTGGGTGTCAGTATCACAAGGTAAACAGTCACCACACATGTGTCAGCATGCAGAATATGTATTGCACAAGACCATACAGTGCTAGTGTAGATGCCGCAATGTAATGGCAGTATACATGGCTTTGTTGCAATTGTGTCATTGTTCAGTGATTGGCTACACCCTGGAACACAATTTGTACATGGACACAACCCAATGTGTGTGTCAAGTGACCTATACACCCATTAACATTCCAGGACATATAAGTGACACTTTGGACGGCAACTGCTGTGTATATTGTGTATACTGGCATATGTAAGCATACACACACAACATGCTATGCGTATTGTGTATAGGTGCATATGTTTGCACACACACAACATTGAGGTGCAAAGCAATGACAGCTATGAATATAGCATGTTTTCATGTACTGCATATGTTAAACGTGTTCTGTTGTGTACAGCTGTAGCAACTGTGCATATCTAAGGTACAGTACAGTGCTGCCACACTTGTGCCTGCTGCACTGTGCAGTGTATGTGCTTGAGGCAGCTACTGACTTTAATGTGATGATTAATGTCTCACAGCAAACATGGACAGCATGCATTATGCGTAGGTGTGTTACGTGTACATGGCCTACACCTCACCTATGACATGCACATTTCATTACCATTATTAAAGTGTTAACACACTCACCAGCATGTACCGTCTGCCCTGCTGTCACACCAGAGGGACCTACAAGAATATGACACAGTTTATCAGTGGCCACAACTGTGGCATTGCTGCCGTGAGTGCGCTAATCTACAGTGGAACAACAGTCAACAGTCACAGGTGTGGAGATACTATTCCAAATATTAGTATTGCACATGAGAGGCAGCACAACTGCTAAACACACAGTACACATCTCACATAAGCATATTCTAACAATACAGGTAACCGTACTCTACAGCTAGGGCATATTACCTGCATGCTCCATGTCGTCCTGCTGGGTAGTTTTGGCCTCCATGATGACACATGCATGATGCTGCTGCTGCTGTAGGCCAGGAGCCACCATGCTTAGGAGCAGCTCCTCCACTCTGGTGAGGGGGGGATGTATGGGTGCCCCATCACCTGTGGCAAGCTGTTGCCTAGGGATATCAGATGCATGCTGCCGGACATGTCTGATTAAATCACTGCTGTGATGATGTACCTGCTCATATGTCCGGTTATGCATGCCTATGTCATTTACCCGGCGAACAAGATCTTGCCACAGCGCAGTGCGCTCATGCTGGTGCTGGCTGGCCCTGGAAAAAAGCTGTGCATAATTTTGATACAGGCTGGCCTGTATGACCTCCTCCTCTGCAGCTGTATACACAGG